>NC_086454.1:175887396-176091943 GCF_028390025.1 Pseudophryne corroboree | reverse complement strand
CAGAGGTTTCTCTTGGGAATTTAGATCTTATGTTGCTTATAGGTTTCTCTTCAAAATTTAGATCTTAAGGGATTGGGGAGTTTTGTTAGGGGTACGAGTATGCCACAGTTTGGGGAGGTATACAGGGAGGGGGGGGGGGTGGATTGTTGTTTGGGGACCGTTTGTTACCGTTTGTTTTTGTATGTTCTTTTCTCTGACGTCCTAGTGGATGCTGGGGACTCCGTAAGGACCATGGGGAATAGACGGCACCGCAGGAGACTGGGCACATCTAAAGAAAGATTTAGGACTATCTCCTCCAAGATTTAGGACCTATGACCCTCCTCCAAGCCTCAGTTAGATTTCTGTGCCCGGCCGAGCTGGATGCACACTAGGGGCTCTCCTGAGCTCCTAGAAAGAAAGTATAGTTTAGGTTTTTTATTTTACAGTGAGACCTGCTGGCAACAGGCTCACTGCAACGTGGGACTAAGGGGAGAAGAAGCGAACCTACCTAACTGGTGGTAGCTTGGGCTTCTTAGGCTACTGGACACCATTAGCTCCAGAGGGATCGAACACAGGACCCAACCTCGTCGTCCGTTCCCGGAGCCGCGCCGCCGTCCCCCTTACAGAGCGAGAAGCAAGAAGGTCCGGAAAATCGGCGGCTGAAGACTTCTGTCTTCTCCAAGGTAGCGCACAGCACTGCAGCTGTGCGCCATTGCTCCTCATACACACCACACACTGCGGTCACTGATGGGTGCAGGGCGCTGGGGGGCGCCCTGAGCAGCAATTAAAAACACCTTGGCTGGCAAACTGACACCATATATAGCCCCAGGGGCTATATAGGTGTAAATTAACCCCTGCCAGAATTGTTAAAATAGCGGGAGAAAGCCCGCCGAAAAAGGGGCGGAGCCATCTCCCTCAGCACACTGGCGCCATTTTCCCTCACAGCTCCGCTGGAAGGATCGCTCCCTGGCTCTCCCCTGCAGTCCTGCACTACAGAAAGGGTTAAAAAGAGAGGGGGGGCACAAATTTAGGCGCAGTATAGTGTAATATATATATATATATATATATATATATATATATATATATATATATATATATATATGCAGCTATAAGGGAAACACTCTTTATAGGTGATATCCCTGTGGTATATAGCGCTCTAGTGTGTGCTGGCATACTCTCCCTCTGTCTCCCCAAAGGGCTTTGTGGGGTCCTGTCCTCTGTCAGAGCATTCCCTGTGTGTGTGCTGTGTGTCGGTACTGCTGTGTCGACATGTATGATGAGGAACATGATGTGGAGGCGGAGCGAATGCCTGTGAATGTGATGTCACCCCCTGCGGGGTCGACACTTGTGTGGATGGACTTATGGAATTACGTGACAGTGTCGACTCCTTACATAAAAGGTTTGACGACATAGGACAGCCGGCTACGCAGCTTGTGCCTGTTCCAGCGTCTCAAATGTCATCAGGGGCTTTAAAACGCCCGCTACCTCAGATGACAGATACAGATGTCGACACGGATACCAACTCCAGTGTCGACGACGATGAGACTAGTGTACCCTCCAATAGGTCCACCCGTTACATGATTGAGGCAATAAAAAATGTATTACACATTTCTGATAATACCCCAGGTACCACAAAAGGGTATTATGTTTGGTGAGAAAAAACTACCAGTAGTTTTTCCTGCATCTGAGGAATTATATGAGGTGTGTGAGGAAGCGTGGACTTCCCCAGATAAGAAATTGATAATTTCTAAACGGTTATTGGCAGCGTACCCTTTCCCACCAGAGGATAGGTCACGTTGGGAAACACCCCCTAGGGTAGATAAAGCGCTGACACGCTTATCAAATAAGGTGGCACTACCGTCTCCGGATACGGCCGCCCTAAAGGAACCTGCCGATAGAAAGCAGGAAAATACCCTTAAAGCTATATACACACACATACACACGGGCATTATATTGAGACCGGCTATTGCATGGGCATGGATGTGCAGTGCTGCAGCTGCGTAGTCAGATTCCCCGTCGGATAATAGTGATACTATTGATAGGGACAATATTTTGCTGACGATAGAGCATATAAAAGACGCCGTCTTATACATGCGTGATGCACAGAGGGATATTTGCCGACTGGCATCAAAAATATGCGCTATGTCCATTGCCGCCAGAAGTGGGTTATGGACTCGGCAATGGTCAGGCAATGCCGACTCGAAACGGCACATGGAAGTTTTGCCCTGTAAGGGGGTGGAACTGTTTGGGATGATCTTTCAGACCTGGTTTCCACAGCTACTGCTGGGAAAATCGACTTTTTTGCCACAGACTACCCCACAGCAAAAGAAAGCACCATATTATCAGGTACAGTCCTTTCGGGCCCAGAAAAGCAAGAGGGCTAGAGGCTCATCCTTTCTGCCGAGAGGCAAAAGGTAGAGGAAAAAAGCTGCAGCACACAGCTAGTTCCCAAGAGCAGACATCCTTCCCTGCGTCCGGTAAGTCCCCAGCATGGCGCTGGGGCTGCTCAGGCGGACCCGGGTACGGTGGGGGCCCGTCTCAGAAATTTCAGCGCACAGTGGGCTCTCTCACAGGTGGATCCCTGGGTCCTTCAAGTAGTATCTCAGGGGTACAGGCTGGAATTCGAGACGTCTCCCCCCGCCGTTTCCTAAAATCTGCCTTACCGGCAACTCACTCTGCCAGGGAGGCAGGGTTGGTGGCTATTCAAAAACTGTATTCACAGCAAGTGATTGTCAAGGTACCCCTCCTTCAACAAGGAAAGGGTTACTATTCCACAATGTTTGGGGTACCGAAACCGGATGGTTCGGTGAGACCCATCTTAAATTTATAATCCTTGAACACTTATATCAAAAGATTCAAGTTCAAGATGGAATCGCTCAGGGCGGTTATTGCGAGCCTGGACTAGGGGGATTACATGGTCTCCCTGGACATCAAGGATGCGTACCTGCATGTCCCCATTTACCCTCCTCACCAGGAGTACCTCAGATTTGTGGTACAGAACTGTCACTATCAGTTCCAGACGCTGCCGTTTGGGTTATCCACGGCACCGAGGGTCTTTACCAAGGTAATGGCCGAAATAATGATACTCCTTCGCAAGAAGGGTGTTTTAATTATCCCGTACTTGGGCGATCTCCTGATAAAGGCGAGGTCCAAGGAACAGTTGATGGTGGGGGTAGCACTTTCTCGGGAAGTGCTGCAACAGCACGGCTGGATTCTCAATATTCCAAAGTCACAGCTGGTCCCGACGACATGTCTTCTGTTCCTGGGAATGATTCTGGACACAGACCAGAAAAAAAAGTGTTTCTTCCAGTGGAAAAAGCCGAGGAGTTGTCATCTCTAGTCAGAAACCTCCTAAAACCAGGACAGGTGTCGGTACATCACTGCACACGAATCCTGGGAAAAATGGTAGCTTCGTACGAAGCAATTCCATTCGGAAGGTCCCAATCAAGGATTTTCCAGTGGGACCTGTTGGACGGATGGTCCAGGTCCCATCTCCAGATGCAGCAGCGGATAACCCTGTCGGCGAGGACCAGGGGGTCACTGCTGTGATGGCTGCAGAGGGCTCATCTACTAGAGGGCCGCAGATTCGGACTGCAGGACTGAGTCCTGGTGACCACGGATGCCAGCCTTTAAGGCTGGGGTGCAGTCACACAGGGAAGAAATTTCCAAGGACTTTGGTCAACTCAGGAGATTTATCTTCACATAAATATTCTGGAGCTAAGGGCCATTTACAATGCCCTAAGCCAAGCAAGACCCCTGCTTCAGAACCAGCCGGTACTGATCCAATCAGACATCACGGCGGTCGCCCATGTTAACAGACAGGACGGCAAAAGAAGCAGGAGGGCAATGGCAGAAGCAACAAGGATTCTCCGATGGGCGGAAAATCACGTGTTAGCACTGACAGCAGTGTTCATTCCGGGAGTGGACAACTGGGAAGCAGACTTCCTCAGCAGGCACGACCTCCACCCGGGAGAATGGGGACTTCATCCAGAAGTCTTCCAAATGCTAGTAAACCGTTGGGAAAGACCACAGGTGGACTTGATGGCGTCCCGCTTCAACAAAAAGCTAAAAAGATATTGCGCCAGGTCAAGGACCCTCAGGCGATCGCTGTGGACGCTCTAGTAACACCGTGGGTGTACCAGTCGGTTTTCTGTGTTTCCTCCTCTGCCTCTCATTCCCAAGGTACTGAGAATAATACGAAGGCGAGGAGTGAGAACTATACTCGTGGTTCCGGATTGGCCAAGAAGAGCTTGGTACCCGGAACTTCAAGAGATGCTTTCAGAGGACCCATGGCCTCTACCGCTACGGCGGGACCTGCTGCATCAGGGGCCCTGCCTGTTCCAAGACTTACCGCGGTTGCGTTTGACGGCATGGCGGTTGAGCACCGGATCCTGAAAGAAAAAGGCATTCCGGAGGAAGTCATCCCTACCTTGATCAAAACAAGGGTGACGTTGGGCCTCAAATTGGGGTCCATTAAGGTCCAGATTTCGGCTCTGTCGAATTTCTTCCAGAAAGAACTGGATTCACTGCCTGAAGTTCAGACTTTTGTCAAAGGAGTTCTGCATATTCAGCCTCCTTTTGTGCACCTGGTGGCACCTTGGGATCTCAATGTGGTTTTGTAGTTCCTGAAATCACATTGGTTTGAGCCACTTAAGACTGTGGATTTAAAAATATCTCACGTGGAAAGTGGTCATGCTGTTGGCCCTGGCTTCGGCCAGGCGTGTATCAGAATTGGCGGCTTTGTCTTGTAAAAGCCCTTATCTGATTTTCCATATGGATAGGGCAGAGTTGAGGACTCGTCCTCAGTTTCTCCCAAAGGTGGTCTCAGCTTTTCACTTAAACCAACCTTTGTGGTGCCTGCGGCTACTAGGGACGAGGATTCCAAGTTACTGGACGTAGTCAGGGCCCTGAAAATTTATGTTTCCAGGAAGGCTGGAGTCAGGAAAACGGACTCGCTATTTATCCTGTATGCACCCAACAAGCTGGGTGCTCCTGCTTCTAAGCAGACTATCACGCGCTGGATTTGTAGCACTATTCAGCTGGCGCATTCTGCGGTGGGATTACGGCAGCCTAAATCTGTAAAAGCCCATTCCACAAGGAAGGTGGGCTCATCTTGGGCGGCTGCCCGAGGGGTCTCGGCTTTACAACTTTGCCGAGCTGCTACTTTGTCAGGGGCAAACACGTTTGCAAAATTCTACAAATTTGATACCCTGGCTGAGGAGGACCTCGAGTTTTCTCATTCGGTGCTGCAGTCATCCGCACTCTCCCGCCCGTTTGGGAGCTTTGGTATAATCCCCATGGTCCTTACGGAGTCCCCAGCATCCACTAGGACGTCAGAGAAAATAAGAATTTACTCACCGGTAATTCTATTTCTCGTAGTCCGTAGTGGATGCTGGGCGCCCATCCCAAGTGCGGATTGTCTGCAATACTTGTAAATAGTTATTGTTACAATAATCGGGTTGTTATTGCGAGCCATCTGTTCAGAGGCTCCGTTGTTATCATACTGTTAACCGGGGTTCCTATCACGAGTTATATGGTGTGATTGGTGTGGCTGGTATGAGTCTTACCCGGGATTCAAGATCCTTCCTTATTGTGTCAGCTCTTCCGGGCACAGTTCCTAACTGAGGCTTGGAGGAGGGTCATAGGGGGAGGAGCCAGTGCACACCAGATAGTCCTAAATCTTTCTTTAGATGTGCCCAGTCTCCTGCGGAGCCGTCTATTCCCCATGGACCTTACGGAGTCCCCAGCATCCACTACGGACTACGAGAAATAGAATTACCGGTGAGTAAATTCTTATTTTTTTTCTTTCTTTCTTTAGTTTATTGTTTTCTACACCTATGTATTAAATTGTGTGAAGTGAAGGTATATTGTATTGGCTGGCACGGCCCACGACTCGGAGTTGGCAGATGACATGGTTTTAGAGGTATTAGACCCTATCCTTGTTTTGGGCCATTCTCTGCGGGGGGATGCTGACCCTTTATACGCTTTGTTAAGGCATCTGTCTGCCTGGCTGCTTTTGCCAATGGGCCTGCCTAACCATCTTGCATGGTATTTATCCGTTGTGAGAACAGGGAAAAAAAATTTTGTATATACTCCGCGCTATATGTACACTGTAACAGGTAAAACTATAGTGTGCAGTCTGTCATATAGAATAATTGACTCAGTAGAACTGTACGGATAAATATCAATAAATTCTTTATCTAATAATTGTTAAAAATAACACATTTTAAACAACACAAGCAGCATATACTTAGTAACAATTGATCAGTTGTAATCACAATTAGTATAGCATACAATATGATAAGATTTCTTTGTTATAATACCATATAAAATTCAATTACACTGGCGTCCCAGTGTTTAATAAAATAGTCCCGCAAGGATTAATCACAGCCTTGTTAATGATGAAAATTTAAATGTGTAAAGATGTATAATTACCCATGTGCTGGTTCCTGAGAATATAGATATACAGGGTCCGTTTAAATGTCAATGCACATATACGGGTAACGTTAATAGAGCTATTTCAAGCTGATTTGAAAAATACCGTGTAATTAGCACGGCTGTGCTCTGGATACTTGGAGACTCTTGATAACCTGTACATAGGACTCCAAAGGCTCGCTTCCTCGTCACGGGTGTTAGACCTCTCTGCGGAGGCCAGCAACATTCACTCAGTGCGGGTGAGCGGAGTACAGGACGTCTGCAGCACAGCACGGAGATCGATGTCAGTGCTCCTGCTGAAAGCCGCCGGCTGTAGCGCCCGGCGTTTATCAGACCGTAGTGGATTATGGCTGTGAGAGGCCGTTAGCAGGATCAGTCAGCGGGTATTGCCGAACAGCTGGAGTTTAGAAAGTGGGCGTCAACGCGTTTCGTCTCCTTGGCAACCGGAGACTTCCTCAAGACGAATACCTCCCCTCTATTCGATCACATATTTATGCTCTTTATAATGAGATCTTGTAACAGCTGGATCTGTTTAATAGGCTAAAATATTTAAATTGTATGCTGCACATATTAAAGGGTTATTCTTTGTAATAGAAACTATTATTAAACAATACTAATACTGAGTCAACTATCTACTGAGTCAATCTAACAGAATTTATAACATTAATACATATATTCTTAATTTAAAGTTTCCTTTGATATCAGCGCCGGAAGAATATCAGATAGGGACAGGTGTCCTGTTCTGTTTGTTCCTTGAATCTTCTATTTATCCGTTGTGAGACAGATAATTTCACAGGTGCAATGCCTGCCCTGAAATTAATAATGTGGAGTGCCAGAGGGGACAGTTCTATTGGAAACTACACCCATCTTGGCTGGTCCAGATGGGTGACTGCTCGGGCCTGAAAACTCAATGGGAGGGTTATTTCAGATAATGTAGGCTCAGCCCCAGCATCTATTGTCTGGGATTCATTCAAGGCTTTTTTACATAGCACGTTTATTGGTAGAAATGCTGCCCACATACTGTCCAGTAGGAAGAAGGAGAAGGCCCTTGAAACGGACTTCAGGGATCTATGGATCAGATACTTGGCAGAGAGCAACCCCGGCACTTAAGACACGTTGGAACAGCTCAGGCGGCATGGCTGACCCATCTCTCAGATAGAAACTCACGTTTTCTTTTGTATCCAGCCACTAATGTATATATGCAAGCAGATAGGCCTGGCAGCTTGCTGGCCCATTTAGTTCACTATGACCGACCTGGGACTATCATTGCACAAGTGTCTGCTCCTGATGGCACCCTTGTTGACACCATGCCAGACATTGCGCAGTTATTCCTTTCTTATTACAGGGATGTTTATGGGTCTCGGCTGGCATGCTCAGAAGACGACCTAGGCTTTTACTTGAATAATATACCCCCTACCCAAACTCTCCTCTGAGGCTTGTGACTTTCCAGACGCGCCTATAACTTTAGACGAGATGACTGCGGCTAGAGGTTTGTCTCCAAATGGCAAGTCCGCGGGTTGTGACGGCATCCCATTGAAGTTTACAAACATATTGACTTCTTTGGCCCCAGGATGCATAATATGTTTTTGGATATATTTGCTACTAATCTATTTTCCCCCTCAATGTCTGAGGTTATTATTATATAGTGCTGCCAAAGCCTGGCAAGGACCCCAGGCTTTTGGAGTCCTATAGGCCAATCTCTCTCATTCCCACCGATGCGAAGATCCTGGCAAAAATGTTGGCGATTCAGCTTAATACGGTTATTACTTCCATAATCCACCAGGATCAATCCGTCTTTATGCCTGGAATGTCCACATCTATTAACCTGCGCAGACTGTATACCTTTCTGCAAGCCCAACATGACTTTCCCTCAGACTCAGTCGTAGTCTCTTTGGATGCGGCCAAGGCATTTGACAGTGATGAACTGTCTTACCTGTGGGGAGTCATGAAAATGTATGGGCTTCGGCCCTAACTATATTCAATGGACCAAACTGCTTTACCAAAATCCAAGTGGCAGGATCTCCGTAAATGGATATATTTCCTCCTCTTTCACTTTGTCCCGGGGCACCAGGCAGGGATGCCCCCTTTCTCCCACATTATTCGCCGTAGCCATCGAGTCTTTGGCTTGTTTGATAAGATCACACCCAGACATTGTAGGAATTGCTACAGGCCCCCAAATAAACAAAATTGCCCTTTATGCAGATGACCTGCTATTTCTGCACGACTATACCACATCTATGCCTATCCTTTTACAGGTCATTGAGGACTTTGGCAGCTTTTCTGGTCTTCATATCAAATGGAACAAATCGTTTATAATGCCTGTCATTGACCCCTCTCCTCCTGTTCCACAAATTTCTCTGCCGCTCTGCTGGACAATCCAATTTAAATACCTCGGTATGCATATTATGAATATGCCTTCTGACTTCATACCTCTGAACCTTGACTCGCTGATGCAACAGATTACACGTAAATCAAAAACTTGGTGTAAACTCCCGTTAACAGTGACTGGGTGACTGGCAGGGTTAGCCTCATTAAAATGATATTGTTACCTAAAATCTTGTATATTATCTTGCAATCTCCAGTATATATTTTCCCGACGTTTTTTAGGAAATTGAATAGTATATTATCGTCTTTGATTTGTGCCAACAAGAGACCTACAATACAGTTGAATACCCTCACCAGACATTGGATTAGCTTTACCTAATTTTCAATTGTATTACTATACTGCTCAATTGTCACATATCAGTACCTGGATACAGGGTGGGGATGTTGGCTCTCTACACTGGGTGTTTCTCGAATGTTACCATCCAGGCATTTCTCCTACACAGGTCCTACTGAGCGGGAATATTTCTCAGTTCTCACCTCCCATTGTTTTTCAGGCTACGAAAATTTGGCATGCCCTAAGGGTTCTTCTCAAATTTGATGGCCTGGACCCGGATACTCCCCTCTAGTACTCTGCTTGGCTCCCTGAATTAAAAACTCTGGAGTGAAGGGAGGTTTGGGCTGCTCATTCAATAGTCACCATATCCCAATTGTACAGTGATGGCACTTTAAAATCTTTCCAGCAATTGAAGGATGAGTTCAATTTACCCAATTCATACTTCTACAGATTCCTACAACTTCGGCATGCCCTGCAGACTCAGCTCAAGAAATCACCTCCTGTATTGCTTCCATTTCCCATTAAGACCTTTATAAGCACACTGGGTCGAGTCAAGGAGATTTCTTTCACCTACTCATACCTTCTTACTAAATTTTCCACAGACCCTCTCTCTCGTCTCCGTGAGAGATGGGAGGATGATTTAGGCCCCATAGACGAAGAAGACTGGGAACTTGCCCTGGAGTCCCCCAGGTTTCAACAGATACAGCTTTTTATCTTACATAGAACTTATATGACACCAGCCAGGCTGGCTAGGTTTGGGGCTGGCCACTTGGATGTTTGCCCTGAATGCGGGGCCGTTAAGGCGTTCATTTTGGCACCTTGTGTGGGACGGTCCATCGCTACAAGTGTTTTGGACTGGGATGGGGTCAATTCTGGAGCGGACGGGAATATCTAGACGCAAGATTACCCCAAGGTTTTGTTTATTGGGAATGGGAGGCCATGACTCCTTGTCCAAATGGGAGAGCCTCTATGCTCTCAATATTTGCGCCTTGGCTAAGGGGTGTCTTGTGAGATCGGGCATCTAATGGTCTTTCATTATCTGCTTTTACGGCCTTGGTGAATGACACTCTTTTTAAAAGACTGTTACATTTATATGAAAAACAATGCTGTTTCTAAATTCGAGAAAATCTGGTCCCCTTGGATTGAATCTTTGTACTTCTCTCCTGCCCTTAGGCTACAGAGGGCAATGAGCTCCGATGCCGATCTATGACCTGGGTTGAGGCCGTGCTTGATGCACTCTTTATATGCACTGCTACTTCACGTTCTCTCTTCCCTTCTCTTTCTTAACTTTGAAGTTTTTTGGGTTTTTTTGTGTTCCGTTCTTTTATTTTTATATCGGGCTTTATTTAGGCTTACTAGTTAATTTGCAAATGCAAAATAAATGGGGGGAAAAAAATTGTAAATGTTGACCGATATAATGGTTACAGATTTCGCTACTTCTCTATACTGTATGTATTTGCTTACCTACATGGTTAACTATAGATATGGTGCATATTTTTTTTTTCCTTCTTTATATATGTTTCATACTATGGTAACACACATGTATGCTACATTTGTCTCCATGTGTAACATGTGAAATCTGTATATCCAATCCTTTTGTTAATAAAAATTACTCTACTTAAAAAACAAATTAAATCTCTGAAAAGGAGACAAAATAAAGGGAGAAGGGGTGTTGCCAGCAATGGATTAGGTGGTGTCTTGTGCCAGAAAGAGCATTTGTTTCCACCCCCTTCTGTATTTTAGAAAATTATAACCAAACATCGAAGGCAGGTGCTTCACAGGAAATGAGGCGGGAAGGGGGGCACAGAATAGTACCAATTCCCATTATACTGCACAGTAGTGTCCATTATTCACATTACACCCACACAGTACAACATGGCTGCTCCCACGTCACCCTTCTTTCCTTGTTTTTGCACTATCCAGGGGAGTGTCATCAGTGCGGTGATAGAAGGAGTAAGGGAGAAGTTATCAGTATAATATACTGTAAGTGTATGAGCAGGAATATAATGTGTGTCTGTGTGTGTGTTGGCATTAATATAATAAAAATGTGTCCCAACTACAGTCTGAAATTTTGTGAGGCTTGTTAATGTAATGTACGCAAGATGGTTGAATTTTAATAAAATATGTTTGTGGGATTATTATTGTGTGTGTGTAACGGTATTATTTTATATGTGTGATATATTATATGTAAATGTATGGGTGCTATTAGTGTGAAGTGGTGAGAGCTATTAAGGTTACATAATGGGAATATTTATGTAATGTGTAGTCGATGGGGATAACAAATAATAATGCTAGCTGGGGGTGGATTATAAAACAATTGAATGGATAAGAAACTGGTTGCAGGATAGGAAACAGACAGTTGTAGTTAATGGAGTGCAATCTATGGGGGGAAATGTTACCAGTGGAGTACCCCAGGGATCTGTACTTAGTCCAGTTCTCTTTAATATCTTTGTTGGTGACATTGCAAATGGTATTGAAGGGAAGGTATGCCTTTTTGCAGACGATACAAAGATATGTAACAGAGTAGACACACCAGGAGGGGTAAAACAAATGATTGATGACCTAGATAGGCTTGAGAAATGGTCAAGAACGTGGCAACTACAGTTTAATGCTAAAAAATGCAAAATCATGCACTTGGGTCTCGAAAACCCAAAGGCTAAATATAGTATCAACGGTACTATAATGGAAACTACTGAGGAGGAAATAAGATTTTACTTACTGGTAAATCTATTTCTCGTAGTCCGTAGTGGATGCTGGGGACTCCGTAAGGACCATGGGGAATAGACGAGCTCCGCAGGAGACAGGGCACTCTAAGAAAGAATTAGGACTACTGGTGTGCACTGGCTCCTCCCTCTATGCCCCTCCTCCAGACCTCAGTTAAGGAAACTGTGCCCGGAAGAGCTGACAATACAAGGAAAGGATTTTGGAATCCAGGGTAAGACTCATACCAGCCACACCAATCACACCGTATAACTCGTGATAACCTTACCCAGTTAACAGTATGAACAACAACAGAGCATCAGATAAACCTGATGCAACCACAAATAACCTTTATATAAGCAATAACTATATACAAGTATTGCAGAAGAATTCCGCACTTGGGACGGGCGCCCAGCATCCACTACGGACTACGAGAAATAGATTTACCGGTGAGTAAAATCTTTTTTTCTCGAACGTCCTAGTGGATGCTGGGGACTCCGTAAGGACCATGGGGATTATACCAAAGCTCCCAAACGGGCGGGAGAGTGCAGATGACTCTGCAGCACCGAATGAGCAAACTCAATGTCCTCCTCAGCCAGGGTATCAAACTTGTAGAACTTTGCAAAAGTGTTTGAACCCGACCAAGTAGCTGCTCGGCAAAGCTGTAATGCCGAGACCCCTCGGGCAGCCGCCCCAGAAAAGCCCACCTTCCTTGTGGAATGGGCCTTTACTGATTTTGGATGCGGCAATCCAGCCGCAGAATGAGCCTGCTGAATCGTGTTACAGATCCAGCGAGCAATAGTCTACTTTGAAGCAGGAGCACCCAGCTTGTTGGATGTATACAGGATAAACAGCGACTCAGTTTTCCTGACTCTAGCCGTTCTGGCTACATAAACCTTCAAAGCCCTGACTACATCTAGTAACTCGGAATCCTCCAAGTCACGAGTAGCCACAGGCACCACAATAGGTTGGTTCATATGAAAAGATGACACTACGTTTGGCAGCAATTGCGGACGAGTCCACAATTCTACCCTATCCATATGTAAAACCAGACAGGGCTTTTATGTGATAAAGCCGCCAATTCTGACACACGCCTAGCTGAAGCCAAGGCTAACAGCATGACCACCTTCCACGTGAGAAATTTTAACTCCACGGTTTTAAGTGGCTCAAACCAGTGTGATTTCAGGAAACTCAACACCACGTTAAGATCCCAAGGTGCCACTGGAGGCACAAACGGGGGCTGAATATGCAGCACTCCCTTTTACAAAAGTCTGAACTTCAGGAAGAGAAGCCAGTTCTTTTTGAAAGAAAATGGATAGGGCCGAAATCTGGACCTTTATGGACCCCAATTTTAGGCCCAAAGTCACTCCCGACTGTAGGAAGTGAAGGAAACGGCCCAGCTGGAATTCCTCTGTATGAGCATTCCTGGCCTCACACCAAGCAACATATTTTCGCCATATACGGTGATAATGTTTAGCCGTCACGTCCTTCCTAGCCTTTATTAGCGTAGGAATAACCTCATCTGGAATCCCTTTTTCTGCTAGGATCCGGCGTTCAACCGCCATGCCGTCAAACGCAGCCGCGGTAAGTCTTGGAACAGACAGGGCCCCTGTTGCAACAGATCCTGTCTGAGAGGCAGAGGCCACGGGTCCTCTGCGAACATTTCTTGCAGTTCCGGATACCAAGTCCTTCTTGGCCAATCCGGAATAATAAGTATTGTTCTCACTCCTCTTTTCCTTACGATTCTCAGCACCTTGGGTATGAGAGGAAGAGGAGGAAACACATAAACCGACTGGAACACCCACGGGGTCACTAGTGCGTCTACAGCTATCGCCTGAGAGTCTCTTGACCTGGCGCAATATCTCCGTAGCGTTTTGTTGAGGCGGGATGCCATCATGCCCACCTGTGGCAGTTCCCACTGTCTTGCAATCTGCGTGAAGACTTCTTGATGAAGTCCCCACTCTCCCAGGTGGAGGTCGTGGCAGCTGAGGAAGTCCGCTTCCCAGTTGTCCACTCCCGGAATGAACACTGCTGACAGTGTTCTTACGCGGTTCTCCGCCCAGCGAAGAATTCTGTTGGCCTCCGCCATCACCACTCTGCTCCTTGTGCCGCCTTGGCGGTTTACATGAGCCACTGCTGTGATGTTGTCTGACTGAATCAGCACCGTTTTTTCGCGAATCAAGTTCTCCGCTTGACTTAGGGCGTTGCATATGGCCCTTAATTCCAGGATATTGATGTGAAGGCAACCTTAATTCCAGGATATTGATGTGAAGGCAAGTCTCCTGACTTGACCGCCACCCATGGAAATTTTTTCTTTTTTTTTTCTTTGTGTGACTGCCCCCCACCCTCGGAGGCTTGCATCCATGGTCACCAGGATCCAGTCCTGAATGCCGAATCTGCGACCTTCGAGAAGGTGAGCACTCTGCAGCCATCACAGGAGAGACACCCTGGCCCTGGGGGATAGGGTGATTAACCGATGCATCTGAAGATGTGATCCGGACCACTCGTCCAGTAAGTCCCATTGGAAGGGCCTCGCATGGAACCTGCCGAAGGGAATGGCCTCGTATGATGCCACCATCATTCTGCAGTCTCTTGTCTGGAGGTTTCCGCTCTTTTTCCTCATGAGAGGAGGGAAATTTACCTCAGCTTTCTTCCCCTTAAACCTGTGTACCCTTTTGTCAGGGACAGATGAGTCATCAGTGATATGCAAATCATCTTTTATTACAATAATCATATATTGAATACTTTTCTGCCATTTTGGCTGTAACTTTGCATTATCGTAGTCGACACCGGAGTCAGACTCCGTGTCGATATAAGTGTCTATTATTTTGGATACTGAGCATTGTGAGACTCTGAAGTTCTCTGCTCCATAGGGACAGACATGTGTAGATTTCCTGTCTGTTCTCTAATCTTTTGTGCAATAAATTCACCTTAGCACTTAATTTACATATCCAAACAGGTGTCGGCGTCGTCGACGGAGACACCCTCTCACACACATATTTGCTCCATCTCCTCCTTAGGGGAGCCTTTTACCTCAGACATGTCGCCACACACGTATCGACACACCACACACACAGGGGATGCTCTATTTGAAGACAGTTCCCCCACAAGGCCCTTTGGAGAGACAGAGAGAGAGTATGCCAGCACACACCCCAGCGCTATATGTCCCAGGAATCACACAGTAACTTAGTGTTAACCCAGTAGCTGCTGTATATACTGTTTTTGCGCCAAATTTATGTGCCCCCCCTCTCTTTTTACCCTCTTCTACTGTGCAGGGGAGAGCCTGGGGAGCTTCTCTCAGCGGATCTGTGGAGAGAAAATGGCGCTGGTGAGTGCTGAGGAAGAAGCCCCGCCCCCTCAGCGGCGGGCTTCGGTCCCGCGTTTATGTGTAAAAATAATGGCGGGGGCTCATGCATATATACAGTGCACAAGTGTATATATGCTGCTTTTTGCCAAGAGGTACATAATTGCTGCCCAGGGCGCCCCCCCTGCGCCCTGCACCCTACAGTGACCGGAGTGTGTGGGTTTAGTGTGGGAGCAATGGCGCACAGCTGCAGTGCTGTGCACTACCTCATATGAAGACTGGAGTCTTCTGCCGACGATTTCGAAGTCTTCTTGCCTCTCACGCCGGCTTCTGTCTTCTGGCTCTGCGAGGGGGACGGCGGCGCGGCTTCAGGATCGGACGACCAAGGGTGCGTTCCTGTGTTCGATCCCTCTGGAGCTAATGGTGTCCAGTAGCCTAAGAAGCGAGACCTATCCGCAGTTAGTAGGGCTGCTTCTCTCCCCTCAGTCCCACGTAGCAGAGAGTCTGTTGCCAGCAGAAGCTCGCTGAAAATAAAAAACCTAACAAAATACTTTCTTTCTAGCAAGCTCAGGAGAGCTCACTAAGGTGCACCCATCTCGTCCGGGAACAGATTCTAACTGAGGTCTGGAGGAGGAGCATAGAGGAAGGAGCCAGTGCACACCAGTAGTCCTAATTCTTTCTTAGAGTGCCCTGTCTCCTGCGGAGTCCGTCTATTCCCCATGGTCCTTACGGAGTCCCCAGCATCCACTAGGACGTTAGAGAAAAGGGATTTAGGAGTCACTATTTCAAGTGACTTGAAGGCAGGAAAGAAATGCAACAAAGCAATGAAAAAGGCAAGTCAGATGCTTGGTTGCATAGGGAGAGGAATCAGTAGCAGGAAAAACGAAGTGATAATGCCACTGTATAGGTCATTGGTACGGCCCCATCTGGAATACTGTGTCCAGTTCTGGAGACCATATCTCCAAAAGGATATAAATACATTAGAGAGTGTACAAAGAAGGGCAACTAAAATGGGCATGGCCTACATCACAAAACTTACCCGGAAAGGCTAAAAGATCTTAACATGTATAGTTTGGAGGAGAGAAGGGAAAGGAGGGACATGATAGAAACTTTCAAATATATCAAGGGTCTTAAAGTTCAGGAGGGAAACTTTCTTCAAAGGAAGAGAAGTATTAGAACTCGAGGACATACACAGACTGGAGGGGGGGGGGGGGGGGGGGGGGGAGGTTCAGGGGAAATTTAAGGAAAAATTACTTCACAGAAAGGGTAGTGGATAAGTGGAATAGCCTCCCATCAGAGGTGGTAGAGGCTAAAACTGTTGACCAATTTAAACATGCTTGGGATAGGCATATGAATATCCTTACAAAGAATTAAGGCTCAAAAAGGGTTGAGATTGCCTAAAGGATAAAAAAAAAGGGGCAGACTAGATGGTCCAAGTGGACTTGTTGGGGCTAGTAGGGGGAGGAAGGCCTAAAATGTGTTCATGTTTCCAGAAGAAAGACCTGCCACTTCCACAGATCCTACCCCCATTTAGGGCTGCTCCCAGAACTTTCCTAGACTGGTTTTCCATGCCAATCATTATACAATTATGACTTTTGCATAACTGTATAGCAAAAAGGCTCACCATGAAGCAGACATCAGCCATACCATAAGGCTCAGAATGTCAGTCAGTATCTGGTTGCCAGTGTCAGTGGAACTGCATCTTTTAACACAGTCCTTAGCACCGGCATGCCCCTGACACACCAGGTGTCCCGTCATCACTGCCCAGGATCGTCTATCAGAACTGCTTGGATCTCCATGCAGTTCCAATCTGCATCTGACAATGGTAACCATTTGGACACTAGCGTCTTGGATGCATGAGCATAAGTAAAATATTGGCGCATGTGCCCTATGTTTTGTGTCCACCTCTGAATCAGGCCCAAAGGCACAGTTGTCAACTGGATGGCACAGTGGTTAGTACTGCTAATTCACAGCATTGTGCCCATGAAATAAACTCCTACCAAGGCCTTGTCCGTGTTTTGTGCCAGTTTCCTTGAGTAGTTGAACTTTCTGCCCACACACTGGATGGTTAATTGGCTTCCGATATGTTAACCCTAGTTTGAGTGTGTTTGTGTGCTAAGGACAGTGGTGGACCTCTAGGAACTCTCATTACACAGCTGCATAGAACGGACAAGAAGTGGGCACACTCATGTGCACCAGCCCTACGGAGGTGCAGAATATCCATCTAAAACATGACAATGGGTGTCAATGCAACGGTGTCTCAGTTACTGATGGTGACAAGCCCATGTCTACCTAACCACCTTCTTGTTACCTCCCAGGAACACTTGAGCCTCCTGACAGTAACTATCTGTATGCATGCATAGTGCATTTTAAGAAAATCAAAATTTGATTTTGAAAATTTTCATCTTTTATTGAAACATACTGCTGTCATGAAAGCCCATAAAGAGATTTAAAATGAGACCTTGCCTAACTCTCTAGCTCATGTAGGTGAACTGCAAATGGAATAAAAAAAAATGTTAATAGCAATTTTGTTGTTTAAATATTGCAGCTTTAAAGGCATATAACTTCAAAACCAGTGTAGTTATCAGCCTATGATTTGGGGCGTTGCTTTACACCCATTGCAGCATTCATTAAACAAAATGTAATTGAAATTAGAGATTGTAAGGTAGAATTTTTTTTGAAAATTGTGTTTATTCGATGCAAAATGACCTGGATGTAGCGGAGATTGGGGCAGGCAGCAGGCAGTGCACCTCCAAGGATTTAGCAGAGATCAGAGCAAGTGACAGACTGTGCATCTCCAGGGACACAGCTGAGATCGGAGCAGATGACAGACAGTGCATCTCCAGGGACACAGCTGAGATCGGAGCAGGTGGGAGACAGTGCATCTCCAGCAACACAGCTAAGGTTGGGGCAGGCAGTAAATAGTGCATCTCAGGGATGCAGCCCAGATCAGGGCAGGCAGCAGACGGTGCATCTTCAGGGATATAGCAGAGGTTGGGGCAAGTGTCAGACAGTGCATCTACGTCGATGTAGGCAAGGTTGGGGCAGGCGGGAGACATAACAGGAATAAGAAGATTTTAGGATTGTAGCTCTTTTTTACATTAGTGCAGATCTCTGTCTGATGGTATACTATCTGCTTCCATTGGCAATGGCTTCACCCCATGTAGGGCAAACCAACTGTATGGTATCAAAAGGCCTTTGGTTCATTGCAGGAATTGGTTCTTTCAAAACTTCACTGTGGGCACAGTGTGGTGTCCTTGTGTAGTGCGACTGGGGAAGCTGTTTTTACAGTCTCTCTCTCTGCCCAATTAATTGAAGCGAAGAAAGGGTGTTTTCGCACACTACTATTTACCCTGAGCAGGCGGGACTGGTCTTTGCACAGGAGCTTGAATAAAATCCTTTGTGATAGGATCAAGTATGTTGGTTGGGTCAGTAATGATCACTGCCTCTGCAGATTCTCCAGGGAATGGGTACGATCTCATGAAGGGTGTATATAAAATGACACAAAGTGCAAACCAATGTACAAATGGCACTGTATGGCTGGCTCTTTATCAATTCTGGAGCATTACAGCCAGGTATCCCACCAAAGTCTGTGGTGTAACTTTCTCTGTACATGTCCAATAGGGCCAGACCAAAATCTGTGATCCCATCATGGTCATCTGTGGTCAGCAAAATGTTATCCAATTTTATGTCTCGTGAATTATTACTCGTGAATGAATGAACTGCAATCCACAAACCAGTTCAGCTGAAATAAATTGTACTGTGGAGAGGTCCAGTTCTGAGAGCTCATTCACGAAATCGTACAGAACCCTTGCACCAGCCAGTTCCATTACACAGTGTAGATAATGCTCTATGTGGAAGGCTGCATAAAAATTTCTCATCTGCCAACTGAAGGACCCAACACTCAACCAAACTGTCCTCATACTCTGTTAATGGTCTCTTCTTTTGGCTTTCAACTACCACTCTTTCTTGACAATATCAACTGTTGCCAGTATCACTTTGCTATAGCCTCCCTCTCCAAGTACAGTGGAAAGTGAGTTTTTCCACTGTTAAGGGACAGGGTTTGTGCTTTGGTGGCTGGTGGGCATAGTACACATCTCTTCTACAGTTTGTTGACCTCTGCTAATTGCTGTCATTAATAAAAAAAAAAAAATTTCAGTAATCCTGCAAATCTGTCCCAGTGTTTTCATATAGTTGTTTTAGCCATCTCTTTCTCTGAAAGGTTGGTCTGGCCTGTCCAATGGATCTACAGCAATGTCAAAAGTTCTCCTGTGTCTCACTTGTCACAATCTGGGACATCTGCTACATGATTTTATGAACTGATCTATTTTTTTTCCCCAGAAATCCTGAAAACTGTTGCAGACTCTTTGCACACCTGCAACAAATGCGTTCATTTATCTCACCTCTCTCTGGACTGGACTGGTTTTATCTGGCCTGCCTACTTTCATCTGCGACTTTCTGCACCCTTCTATAATTCCCTTCTTTTCTGTATCTTCTTTCCTCTGCAGCTTTCTTTCTCTTACTAGTTCCCATGTTATGTCATAAGACAAGAATAGGGTTCTTGGAGAATAAAACAAGTGAGTATTATCAGAAGAAGTAACTGCAATTCATGAAAACAGCACCTCGGAGGCTTCAGCAGCTGTATAAGTAGCTGTGTGATGTGGGCAGTAACTGTAATACGACAAGTGTGCAGCTGAGCTTAGTCCTAAAGGTCACCTACAATTGATACAAAGTCTAAACCGTGTAAATGGACAAAGCGTTCTAATCCCCCTATCTAGTGTGTACTTGTGCCCACATATTAAGACATCAGAATTAATGAGGGAGAATCTCAACTTTAGACAGTGAGATCCAGTGAGAAATATCGTAGGCTGATCTTTGTGATACTTTCTATGTATTACAGGAAAATTACCAATAAACAATAGATGAAAAATGTAGATGGAGATAAAAAGTACCAACCAACCAGCTTCTAACTGTAATTTTTCAAACACAGCCTGTGACATGGCAGGCTGATTGGCTGGTACTTTATCTCCATCCACTTTCTCTCTTCAAGGTTAGTAAATAGATCCTTTAATGTGGAAGATGTATCTTTCCCATTAACACTTTACTCACATTACAAGTAAAAAAGCCATATAGTTTTAACAGAGAAGGAAGAAAGCTACGATAACCGTATTTCTCTCAGATGACACAAATGGGGCAGTGCAAGAGATATGTTATAAGACGTTACATTTCTCATGTTGATATATTTTCTCTACCTCATTGTAAATTTATAAGAGAAACATTAATCACTTGCAGCACTGTACAAATTAAGCCAAAAAAGGATTAAAACCACGCTGAAAGAGCTTACTATTCTGAAGAGTGCGCACACATTAGACTACTAACCCTTGTAAGTCATTCAAAATATATTACAAAGAAAAAACTATTGTCACATAAACACTAAGGAATGCATGTCAAGCTAGTAACTTGATAGCAGAAGCAACAGTCACTTAAATGTACATGCTTATTACCCAAGATAACAAAAAAAATAATAATAAAAAAAAATAGGATTTTAAACACTTACTATGAGAAAAGTATTTACCGGTAGGTATTTAAAATTCTATTTTCTCTAGCATCCATAAGGGATATTGGGGACAGAATTAGTATGATGGAGGATGTCCCAAAGCTTCTAGAACAGGCGGGAACGTGCGTAGACTGCTGCAGCACCGCCTGCCCAAAATGGGTATTCTCTTTGGCCAGGGTATCAAACTTGTAGAACTTCACAAAAGGTGTTCTTCCCCCGACCAGGTAGCCGCTCGGCACAGCTGCAGGGCAGAGACTCCACGGGCAGCCGCCCAAGAAGACCCCACTGATCTTGTAGAGTGGGCCTTCAGAGACTGTGGAACAGGTAAGGCTGCCGACACATAGGCTTGCTGAATAGTGAGCCGAAGCCAACAAGCAAAGGATTGCTTTGAAGCAGGGCAGCCCTTTATCTGTGCATCATATAGCATGAATAAGGAATACGTCTTTATGATCCTCTTGACATAGATCTTCAAGGCTCGCACAGCATCCTATGCCTCCGAAGGGGCAGAAGCACCAGAACTTGACGGAATCACATGAAGTTGATTTAAGTGGAACGCAGAGATGACCTTCGGCAGGCACTGCTGCCTAGTCCTGAGCTCCGCTCCGTCCTTGTAAAAGACCAAGTACGGACTTTTATACGATAAGGCCCCCAATTCTGAGACACATGTAGCAGAAGCCAGGAGCAGTAACATCATCATCTTCCACGTGAGGTTCTTGTCATTATGATAGTGTTTTGACTTCACAGGTTTCCTGGCTTGCACAATAGTGGCAATGACCTTTTTGGAAAGTCCCTTGTGAGCTAGGATGTTCCGCTCAACTTCCATGCCGTCAATCGAAACCGCCGTAAGTCTGGGTAGATGAACGGTCCTTGTTGAAGATCTCTTCTGAGTGGTAGAGGCCAAGGGTCTTCGACGGACATGTCCAGAAGTTCCGCGTACCACGCTCTCCGGGGCCAATCCAGGGCAAGCAGAATTGCTTGTACTCCTTGATGCTGGATCCTCTTAAGCACCTTTGGGATCAACGGAATTGGAGGAAATACGTAGACCAGCTGGTAAGGCCAATAAGACGGCAGTGCATCCACTGCGCATGCCTGAGGGTCTCTGTTTCGCTAGCAATAGCAGTGAAGTTTCTTGTTGAGGAGAGACGCCATCATGTCGATCTGGGGGCAACCCCACCGGTCGATGATCTGTTTAAACACCTGAGGATGTAGGCCCCACTTTCCTGGGTGGAGATCGTGGCGACTCTTGAAGTCACTTCCCAGTTGTCTACTCCCGGAATGAAGATTGCAGACAGTGCTATTGCATTTTTTTTTCTGCTCAGAGGAGTATTCTTGATACTTCTCGCATGTAGGCCCTGCTTTTTGTCCCTCCTTGTCGATTGCCATGGCGTTGTCCGACTAGACCTGGATTGCCTAACCCAGGAGCAGAATGGAGGCCTGAATCAGAGCATTGTAGATGGCCCAAAGTTCCAGGATGTTGATTGGAAGTAGGGCCCCTTGGGTAACAGCCCCCACCACCTCAGACTCACATCCGTCGTGAGGAGGATCCAATCCTGAATCCCGAAGCATCGACCTTCTTTGAGATTGGAAGACTGCAGCCACCACAGGAGTGAAATCCTGGCCTGGAGTGACCGTTGAATCATCCGATGCATCTGAAGATGGGAACCGGACCACTTGTTCAGGATGTTCAATTTAAAGGGTCTGGCATGAAACCTTCCATACTGAATTGAATCATACGAGGCTACCATCTTTCCCAACAATCTTATGCAAATATGAATGGAAACTCGAGTCGGTCAGAGAACCATGCAAACCATTTCCTGGAGAGTTCTCACTTTATCCTCTGGGAGGAACACTTTCTGCGCTACAGTATCCAGTAGCATTCCCAGAAACAGGAGCCGCTGAGATGGCTCCAGGTGGGACTTCTGCAGATTGAGGATCCACTCGTGGTGTGACAGAAGTTGGATAGTGCAATCTATATGGAGCAGTAGGAGCTCCCTGGAACTCGCTTTCATCAGGAGATCGTCCAGGTAAGGGACCAGGTTGACCCCCTGGACCCTGAGCTGGAACATTATTTCCGCCATCACCTTCGTGAACACCCTCGGAGCTGTAGACAGGCCAAAGGTTAACGCCTGTAACTGGTAGTGATCGTTCAGCAGGGAGAACCTCAGATAGGCCTGATGAGGAGACTAAATTGGGATATGGAGGTAGGCGTCCTCGATATCCAGGGACACGAGGAATTCCTGGCCTGCGATCACTGCTCTCAAAGATTCCATCTTGAACTTGAAAACCATTAGGTAAGGATTCAAGGACTTCAGATTCAAAATTGGCCTCACAGACCCGTCTGGTTTTGGTACAACGAACAGACTGGAGTAGTAACCTTGTCCTTGCTGTTGCAGGGGTACTGGAACAAGGACTTGGGACTGGACCAACTTGGTAATCTTGATTTGAAAAATCGTGTGGGAGGAGCACCGTCGAACTCCAGCTTGTAACCCTGATAAATAAGGTCCCTTACCCAGGCGTCCTGGCAGGAACTTTCCCAGATGTGACTGAAGTGACTTAACCGGGCTCCCACCTAGAGATCCTCCCGGGAACGGCAGGCACTGTTTCTGCAGAAGCTGAACTGGTGCTCTGTTCTTGAGAGCCAGCAATGGCTGGTTTCTTAAGTTTACCCCTGGTGCCTCTAGCTGCATTTGATGCACCTCTGGCCCTAGATCGAAATCTGGTGGACCAAAAGGACTGAGTAGACGGTCCCGGGTAGGCAAGTCTAGCAGGCGGAGCCCCCAAGGGAAGAAATGCTGGATTTCCCATCAGTAACTTTGGAGATCCATGCGTCCAATTCGCCTCTGAAGAGCCATTCACCTGTAAAGGGTAGAGATTCCAAATTGCGTTTGGAGTCAGCAATCCACTGACGCAACCATATGGCTCTGTGTGCTGACACAGCCATAGCAGTGGTCCTAGCATTAATATTGCCAATCTCTTTTAGGGAGTCACAGAGGACTCTTGCTGTGTCCTGAATGTGTTTTAGGAAAGTTACCGTAGTAACCAGGGTCATGTCATTCGAAAGACACTCCTGAATTTGAGTAGCCCAGGAGTGAATTGCATGCGTCAACCAGCAACCTGCAATAACCGGTCTTTGAGATATACCTGCAGCAATGTAGATAGATTTCAGTTTGGTCTCAATTTTTCTATCCCCCGTGTCCTTTACTTTAAAGGAGCCCGGAGCCGGGAACACCGCCTTCTTAAAGAGGCAAGAGACAGACGTCTACAGCCGGAGATTCTTCCCAGAACTTTCTGCCCTGCAAAAACCATTTTGACACCTGATATATCTTATCTGGATTTTTCCAGGCTATCTTAAATAAATAATCTAATTCTTTAGAATCAGTAAAGGTGACAGTCAGTTTGTCTTGAAGGAGAAAAAAACGACTGCCGATTTGCAGCGTCCTCTAGGGGGTGCTTTAACACGTACCTTATACCTAAAATGAGGGGTTCAATACCCTGTGTAGGAGTGAAATCCACATCATCCCCATCATACTGTATATCATCATCAGTATCTGATAGAAGTGCAGGTAAAGCACGTTTTAGTGGACCTGCAGCAGATATGGGATGATGGGGAATATCAGCCCGGGCAGCCAGATCTGCTACTGCTAGTTGCAGTTCTTGTGTTTTGTGGGCATTTGCAGTGAGCTGAGATGATTTATCAGACATCACAGTTTTGATTGCACCCAGCCATGAAGGCTTGTGACCCTCCCCCACATTCTCCTCAACATTTTGTGAGGACTGACTACACTGTTCACCTGCAATGGAACCAGATGAGTGGGGGGAGAATCTGGTGTTACAGACACTGCATAAGTTGTGTATTACCATGGTGAAAAGCAACACACAACATAACACATACAACACAGACAGTTACATTGCAAGCCTGCCCTACTGTATGCGAGAGGAGAAACGGACGAAAAGAAGGCACCAGCACACCCACGCCAGAGAGACCCAGGGAGGCTGTCAGCGTTTAGTTCAGTGAAACACTATGGGGGGGGGAGGGGGAGTCATTCCGACCCGTTCGAACGCTGTGGTTCATCGCATGCACGGAGGACGCAATGTGCAGGCACGGCTTTGCTCAGCGACAGCAGTCGCTGGGCAACGACTCCGGGAACGAAAAAAGCGGTCGCAGCGCGGACAACAAGAAGATTGGCAGACGGGAGGCAGATCGGGGCATCTACTCACCGTTTTCCGGGCGTGGAGATCCGAACGCAGGCGTTCGGAGGGCGTACGTCAATTCTGGGACCTTCATCGTTGGATTCATCGCACAGGGTAAGTAACTGCAGTGCTAGTCTTCTTTTACACAAAACTTTTTTAGCATAACAGGGCTGCACAAGCGATTGCAGCCTAGCTATGCTAAAATACACTCCCCCATAGGTGGCATCTAGTTGATCTCACGAGCAGCAAAAAGTTGTTACGTGCGATCAACTGTTTGTTTTAAAAACCCAAATTTTCCCTTTAGGAATGTGTAATGTGCACAATTTTAGCGGCTCTCCCCCAAGCTACACCCTGTACCAGTGATCCAGCGTGCGTCAGCGTCTGGTGGAGCTGTGTGAGGCTGCTGCTGTATGTGCAGAGGAAGGCACCAAAATGCAGCTGAGCCCGCTCTGATGTAGCTCCGCCCCCCTTCATGGCACCAGAGCTACTGAAGATTTTATACTGACAATGTCTCCAAACATGCTTAAAACTTCACATAAATGCTCAGTTAAGCCCACCGCTAGCCAGTTTTCACTGGGGCAATAGCGGATTCCCCCCAGGAGAAACCTGTATGCCTCACCTGTGTTATAGCCATGCCATGAACCGGGGGACCCACCTAGCGGGCCCCCCGGTGTATACTCACCACTGATGTTCACCTACAAGCATCTGTTAGGGGTGTGCGGCGTGCTGCGGTTCCAAGAGCCAAGGCGCAGCGCCCCGCTGAACAAACAACCCCTCAGGACGGTGGTCCTGCAGCGGGGGAAGCGGCTCTGCACCTCACAAGGCCAGTGACCGTCCCCAACTCCCACGGCGCAGGTATGCTGGAGCCCAAACAGCATACCGAAAGAAATAAAAGTTTAAAAGAAATTGAAGAAACACTCTGGAGCTAGCAGAGTGTGCATCCTCTCCTGAGGGCACTTTTTTCTAAACTGCCTGTAGGAGGGGGCATAGAGGAGAGGAGCCAGCACATCCAGTGGAAGAAAATGAAAGTGCACTGGCTCCTTTGGACCCGTCTGCACCCCATCGTACTAATGTGTACCCAATATACCTTATGGATCCTATCCGTTTGATAGATATACAGTGTCTAGTTAGACAGTCAATAGATAGACACCATATATTAGACAGACATTAGGTCGACAGGGTCAAAAGATCGACAGGGTCAAAAGGTCGACATGGAAAAGGGCGACAGGTCAAAAGGTCGACAGGGTCAAAAGGTTGACATGAAAATGGTCGACATAAAAAAGATAGACAAATGTTTTTTTTTAAATGTAACATGTTTTTGGATTATTTCATACTTTCTCTATCCATGTCGGCATAGAGTTGGTTATAAACCTTGTGGCGAGCGCAGCGAGCCACCGTGCCCGAAGCGTGGCGAGCCCCGCGAGGGTATGCCTTTCTACAATTGGGGGTCCTAGATGACAAAACTATCCACACAAACCACAAAAATGCAAAAAACATGGTGTCTACCTTTTCCATGTCGACCTTTTGACCCTGTCGACCTAATGTCCATCTAACATATGGTGTCTATCTATTGACTGTCTAACTAGACACTATCTATCTTTCATACCGGAACCCTTATGGATGCTAGAGAAATACTCAATTTCTCCTATATGCTGGAATTAAGAGCACAGGGAAAGGGGCAAAATGCTATCGTATTGCTATTGATGTGAATGCCTGGACCAGCCTATTATTTCCCACATTACAGGTTGAGTATCCTTTATCCAAATCCCAAATTTTTGGTTCCCCCTACTGAGATAGATATAGACATACATACATACATACATACATACATACATACGTACGTCTATGGCATCATACTGTATAAAGACATGGTACAACTTTTATTTTCCCAGTTTCTCTTCCCCCTTATTTCCTTACAACGAACTTAAAATTGAATGAGATTAAAGGCTAAGAAGAAATCTTTCTTTCAAGAGCATTAAATCTTGGGGCTTGGGTCTACTTGGGCTCTTATGATGAACTCAATGGAGCAGATGTATTAACCTGGAGAAGGCATAAGGAAGTGATAAACCAGTGATATGTGCAAGGTGATAAAGACACCAGCCAAACAGATCCTAACTGTTAATTTATATATTGAAACTGATTGGCTGGTGCATTTATCACCTTGCACATATCACTGGTTTATCACTTCCTTATGCCTTCTACAGGTTAATACATCTGCCCCAAAGTTTGAAAAGAAACATGTAAATAAAGGGTGGCAATGGCAAATGTATACTGTAACACTGTAGGGGTGCAAGGTGCCTTTTCCTGGGGAATATGGCAGCACGCAGCTGAGGAACAACACAAGTCCAGTTTCTGGTACAACTGACCCCGGCCAGTTTTATTGAAACAGAAAATAAAACAAACCCCAAAATAAAAATACCTTGCCTGTCCGGCACTAACTAAACATAAGATGTTCCTAACTGTCACTAAACAAAACACAGAGTTCTTCAGTACATACTGTATAGCTTACTTGCATCAGAAAGCGTGTCTCTCACACACAGATCCTGCAGCCTTCCCAGGCAGTCTGCCCATACTAATCAGGTTAGAAACACTATATCACTCTTACACAGCTGAAACCCCGATTAGCCCTCTGTGAGGCCAAAGACCCGAACTGGGCCCAATGTCTAGAACTCGCCTTATCTCTCTCTCAGAGCCTTTACCCAGCTTTTACAGCAAACTGAAAAGGTTCAGACAAAACAAAAAGCATTTTTCCTAGAAGTTAACATTTTCTAAAACATGTAAGACAAGAACCTGGGACAAATATACCTGCCCTCAAACACTATCCCAGTGTTCTTGTCACATATCCCCCTCCCCTGTTTCGACCTAGGGGCCGGAACACTTGTAGCCCCCAAACAGAAGATGCGAGACAATGCATCTGCGTTGGCCAATTGTGTTCCCGGTCTATGTTCGACAGTAAACTTAAAGTCCTGCAACGCTAGAAACCATCTAGTTACACGAGCATTCTTGCCTCTATTTACATACATCCATTTTAAAGGGGCATGGTCTGTCACTAGTCTGAATTGTCTACCCAAGAGGTAATATCTCAAGGTATCTAGTGCCCACTTAATGGCCAAAGCCTCCTTTTCCACAATGGCATACCTTTTTTCATGCTCATTGAGTTTCCTACTCAAATAAATGATAGGGTGTTCGTCCCCATCTCTGGTTTGGGACAGCACAGCACCTATCCCTACCTCTGAGGCATCTGTCTGTACCACAAATTCTTTTGAAAAATCTGGTGTTATCAACACCGGTTGTGAACACAAAGCCACTTTTAACGCTTGGAACGCCTTTTCTGCATCAGGGTTCCATTTCACCACATTTGACTGCTTCCCTTTGGTAAGGTCTGACAACGGCACCGCTGTGGTCGCAAAATTAGGAATAAACCGTATATAGTACCCAGTAATTCCCAAAAAAGCCCTTACCTGTTTTTTATTCACTGGACGAGGCCAGTTTTGAATAGCATCAACTTTATTCAATTGGGGCCTAATCAGACCTCTGCCTATGGTGAAGCCCAAGTATTTGACCTCCTCCATTGCGAGGCAGCACTTCTTTGGGTTAGCAGTTAACCCTGCCTCTCTGATTGAGTCCAGTACTGCTTGTACTTTAACCAAATGTGACCCCCAGTCTGTACTGTGAATTACCACATCATCCAAATAGGCAGCTGCATATTTTCTATGGGGCCTCAAAATTTTATCCATCGCCCGTTGAAAGGTTGCTGGAGCCCCATGCAACCCAAAGGGTAACATCTTATACTGGTACAGCCCCTCCGGAACCGAAAAGGCTGTTTTTTCTTTGGCGCTATCAGATAAAGGTATTTGCCAGTAACCTTTGGTCAGGTCCAATGTGGTGAGAAACCTGGCTGTTCCCAGCCTTTCTACAAGCTCATCCACACGGGGCATGGGGTATGCGTCAAACTTGGACACCTCATTTAACTTACGAAAGTCATTACAGAAGCGTATGCTACCGTCGGGCTTCGGGATGAGCACTATGGGACTGGACCACTCACTGTTAGACTCCTCTATGACTCCAAGTTCTAACATGGTTTTAACTTCCTTAGAAATAGCTTCTCGCTGAGCTTCAGGAATCCTATATGGCTTTAAATGAACCCTGACCCCTGGTTCTGTGACAATGTTATGTTTTATTATGGTCGTTCGGCCAGGCAGCTCTGAAAATACCTCCCTATTTTGGATGAGAAATTCTTTAACCTGATTGTTCTGATCAGCTGATAATGTCTCTGACACCTTCACTGCGGGAAGCAACCGGGGTGAAGACACCGAAGGGCAAGGCTCCGCTGACAGAGACAACCTATCTTTCCAGGGTTTGATTAAGTTAACATGGTAGATCTGTTCGGGTTTTCTCTTTCCCGGCTGGTATACTTTGTAATTAACCTCATTCACTTTTTCCCTAATCTCAAATGGACCCTGCCATTTAGCTAGGAATTTGCTTTCCACAGTGGGTACCAAAACAAGAACTCTATCTCCAGGAGCAAATTCCCGTATCTTGGCACTCCGGTTATAGACCCTCTGTTGAGCACTTTGGGCCTGTTCCATGTGCTCTCTGACAACAGGTACCACGGCTGCAATCCTATCCTGCATTTGTGTTACATGCTCAATAACGCTTCTATAAGGAGTGGGCTGTCCTTCCCACGTCTCTTTGGCAACATCCAACAGCCCTCTGGGGTGTCTACCATACAACAGATCAAATGGAGAAAACCCCGTAGAGGACTGAGGAACTTCTCTGATGGCCATTAACAAGTAGGGCAACAAACAATCCCAGTTTTTCCCATCTCTCTCAACAACCTTTTTTAACATACTTTTTAATGTTTTATTAAACCTTTCCACCAACCCGTCAGTTTGGGGATGGTAGATGGACGTCCTGAGGTGAGTGACCTTAAATAACTTGCACAATTCTTTCATGATCCTTGACATAAATGGAGTACCTTGGTCAGTCAAAATTTCTTTTGGTATTCCCACTCTACTAAATACCTGCACCAGCTCCCTAGCTATCGCCTTGGTTGTGATAGTGCGTAAAGGGACAGCCTCAGGATATCGAGTGGCATAGTCCATAATTACCAGGATATACTGATGGCCCCGAGCAGACTTTAACAAGGGCCCCACGAGATCCATGGCTATTCTGTCAAACGGGACCTCTATAATAGGCATGGGAACTAGTGGGCTCCTGAAATGGGGTCTAGGGGCATGATACTGGCATTCAGGACAGGAAGAACAATATTCAGACACTTCTTTATAAACCCCTGGCCAAAAGAACCTTTGTAAAACTCTTTCAGTGGTTTTTTCTGCCCCTAAATGTCCTGCGGTAACGTGACTATGAGCTAAATCTAGTACCGTTCTCCGATAAGGCTGGGGAACTACCAGCTGTTCCACCACATCCTCACCCCTTTTGACAATGTGGTACAAGAGCTCATTACAGATGGCCATGTGGGGATACGTAACCCTGTCACCTGGTACCACAGGTTCCCCATTAACAATCTTAACATTCTCTCTAGCCTTTATTAAGGTAGGATCCTTTAACTGTTCAGACGCAAACAGATCCTTCTTTACCTCCAGGTCAGGCACGCTTTCAGTTCTAACTACTATGTCTCTGTTCCCGGCAAGAGGGTCCTCACTGGACTCCCCATCTGTCACTTCCCCAGCCAAACTAGCAAAAGGCAAAGGGCCAGAAAGTTCCGAAGACCCACGTACATCCAAAAAATCACCGGTATTATCAACTGGCTTTTTACTTCTCACATCTGTTGATAACCGTGATTCCCACAGTTTCCAAAAATGAGGAAAATCCCTCCCTATTATGGCCTCATGCACCAAGGTAGGGACCAGTCCCACTTTAACCATTGCTGACCCACAACAAGTTTCTATATTCACCTCAGCAGTGGCATAATATTGGGTATCCCCATGTATGCAAGTTACCCCAATAGGTATTTGCTGGACCTTTAAGGGGTTCACTAACCCAGCTTTCACGAGGGTAACTAAACTTCCTGAATCTAGCAAGGCCTCTACCCGGTTACCTTCTAAGAACACATCACACATTTGTTTTTCCAGCTCAGGTGAAGGTACCACAGTACAGGCTAACCTAGCAAAGAAAGACATTCTGCGACATTCAAAGGCAGCATCACATTGCATGGGTTCTTGCGTGACTGGGCAATTGGCAATAACATGACCTGGCATACCACACCTAAAACATTTAACCACACGATTATCAACCCATTTGGGCAGCATAGACCGTTCTAGCCCCATTGGCCTGTTTCCAGGGCCAGTGTTTACAGTCTCTCCAGCCTTGCGTTCTCTTAACCGCCCAGCAACGTTTTCCCACGGAACAGTCTTACCAGTCTTTACTGAAGGGCGCTGTCGAGGATCTATGGGTTGCTGGGTGGTCATCAGTAGTTCCTCTGCTGCCAAATACCTCTCTACCATGTCCACTAATTGGTCAGCAGTACCCGGGTTTCCATGGCTCACCCACTTGCGCAGGACCATGGGCAAAGATCTCAAGTAGCGGTCCATGACGACTCTTTCCACCATCTGGGGACCAGTTAATGTCTCTGGCTGCAGCCATTTTTTTGTTAGCTGAATAAGGTCGTGCATCTGGGAGCGCGGAGGCTTCTCCATGGCGTACAGCCAACGGTGCACCCGTTGCGCTCGTACTGACAGCGTGACTCCCAGGCGGGTCAGGATCTCAGTCTTTAGTTTATCATAGTCCCGAGCCTCAGCAGGGCTTAAATCAAAGTAAGCTTTTTGGGGCTCACCTGACAGGAAAGGTGCCAGCAGACTGGCCCACTGTGCTTTCGGCCAGTTCTCACGCTCGGCAGTCCTTTCAAACGTGGTCAGATAGGCCTCCACATCATCAGCCTCTGTCATTTTCTGCAGGAAGTGACTGGCCCGTATAGAACTAGAGCTGGTCGGAGCACTGACGGCCACATCTCCAACCCGAGCTGCAAGTCTCTGCACCACTTCTGCTAAGGCCTCTCTATCCTGACGCTGTAGTCTCCAATTTTCCTCCATTGCCACCTGCTGCTGTCGGTTGGCCTCCTGCTGAGCCGCTGTAGCTTGCAGCAAGGCTTTAAGCAGATCCTCCATGTCAACAGATTTTTCAGGTGGCTTTGCAGCTGCTTTCACCCAGGACATATATCAAACCCTCAGGGGTGAGTCTCAGTAACTTCACACTGGGCTGTATCTGCATAAACCACCGTTTTCTGCAGGCCTCACAAAGCTGCTGCTTTCACTTATGCGCAGAACGGCCTGCTCGCATTCTCCACCAAGTTGTAACACTGTAGGGGTGCAAGGTGCCTTTTCCTGGGGAATATGGCAGCACGCAGCTGAGGAACAACACAAGTCCAGTTTCTGGTACAACTGACCCCGGCCAGTTTTATTGAAACAGAAAATAAAACAAACCCCAAAATAAAAATACCTTGCCTGTCCGGCACTAACTAAACATAAGATGTTCCTAACTGTCACTAAACAAAACACAGAGTTCTTCAGTACATACTGTATAGCTTACTTGCATCAGAAAGCGTGTCTCTCACACACAGATCCTGCAGCCTTCCCAGGCAGTCTGCCCATACTAATCAGGTTAGAAACACTATATCACTCTTACACAGCTGAAACCCTGATTAGCCCTCTGTGAGGCCAAAGACCCGAACTGGGCCCAATGTCTAGAACTCGCCTTATCTCTCTCTCAGAGCCTTTACCCAGCTTTTACAGCAAACTGAAAAGGTTCAGACAAAACAAAAAGCATTTTTCCTAGAAGTTAACATTTTCTAAAACATGTAAGACAAGAACCTGGGACAAATATACCTGCCCTCAAACACTATCCCAGTGTTCTTGTCACAATACATACATACAAACAAACCTTTTTTTCTATACAAGACATGGCAGAATGAGAGTGGGAACACACGGTGTAGGACTAATTCCGATCCTGCATGTAACAATGTAGTTGATTGGAAAATCACATCTTTAGCAGAGGGCTTGTGATATTCTAGTTTCAATCACCCAATAAAGAATACAGAAAAAAACATCACCATGCTAGCTATAACGGATATGCATGGCTGCAGGGTTGATTCTATTTTGGAGTGGGAGAAGGGACCTTCTGACGTATCTAGGGGAGGAGACACGTCACCAGGGGGAGGAGCTACGGGCGAACAGGGTACCCGAAAAGTACGCTCGCCACGCTTTGGGCTCGGTGGCTCGTTCCGCTCCGCGTCGCTCGCCACCTGATTACTAAAGGTAATAGTTGGTGGCGTGGATAGTAGAGGAACTATCCAGCTGGCCTAGCTCCTCCCCCTTGTATTGTGACTCCTCCCCCAGACGGAAAAGGTCCCTTAGCCCACTTGATTCTAGCATCTACCATGGCTGCAGACCTGAACATATCATAGGAATAAAATTAAAACACCAATGCCCGCCTTCCCTGGATCCGCCACTGGTCAGATATACAGAATTTCTGAGACATAATGTGAGTATCTAACAGAAACAAACCAGAGCTCTCCTCCTCAGAGTCAGACTGACTAGCGCTGTCTTCCCCATCACTGTCCACCTCTTCCTGTCCATTCATCTCTGCAGAGGAATCTGCTTCAGCATCCATTGTGGAGGATGTTGTTCTAGAACGAGAGAGGGAAAGAAATGTGATATAGTACACTGATGATTGATGCAGTGAATACTTATCTTGTATCCTTTAGAATGTAAGCTCTCACGAGCAGGGCCCTCTTCCCTCATGTGCTTATCCCTATAAATTGTAAGCTTGCGAGCAGGGCCTTTCTACCTCTATGTCTGTCTGTTTTTACCCAGTTTTGTTCTATTACTGTTGTTCTAATTGTAAAGCGCAACGGAATATGCTGCTCTATATAAGAAACTGTTAATAAATAAATAAATCCTTGGTCTTACTTTAATAATCTTCAACTGCACCAAATCCATCAGTCTTCTGCCACCTGATACTTATTCCAGTGTCATCTACTGATGTAACTATGTTTATTTACCCTGTACTTGTCCTATACTGTCATCAACTGTAAGTTGCTGTTTTCCTGTTTGATTATTTGTTTATGTATTCTGTAATTGGGGCGCTGCGGAACCCTTGTGGCGCCATATAAATAAAGGATAATAATAATAATAATAATAATAATAATAATAATAATAATAATAATAATAAGTGTAGTACTATCAACCGAGCTATAGGCAACCGGATACACATCAGGGCTGCTGCACAGGGCAACTCATTAACATACAGAAATTATGCAAACTACTCCTAATTCTAGTAATACATTAAAACAACAGATTTAAATTAAAATTAAGACATGCATTTCAGGCATTTGGGGAAAAAAAAAAAAAAAAAGTGTTACAAGCTATAAAAAATAAATAAATAAAATCTGACTACAAAGCAGGTAGCCACAGCTGAAGGCATTAAGGGTTTTGTCTATCAATGACCTAGCCCATAGGTTCTCAAACTCGGTCCTCAGGACCCCACACAGTGCATGTTTTGCAGATCTCCTCACAGAATTGCAAGTGAAATAATTACCTCCACCTGTGGACCTTTTAAAATGTGCCAATGAGTAATTAATATACCTGTGCACCTCCTGGGTTACCTGCAAAACATGCGCTGTGTGGGGTCCTGAGGACCGAGTTTGAGAACCTGTGACCTAGCCGATTCCTCCATGCCTCCTTACCCTTAAACTAACCCTAAAGGACACACTGGATGGGCCATGTGGTTCTTATCTGCTGTCAAATTCTACATTTCTATGTGGTGGTGCTATCTGTATGCCATTATACAAAAATCATGTAGTTCCAAATATTAATAAAGAAGATACTGTAGTACAGCAGATATCATGCAGACATGCTTACTTACATATATTAGACCACTATAAAGTTTCCCTACTTTAATCACATAAAAATATACAAAGACATAAGCTGTTACAATCAAGTGTACAATCGCAGCACAGCCAAATCTCCACTGTGAAACATAAATCATACTTTATATCAAATTACTAGGCATGTTGTAAAAGGTTCCTCTGCATGACAAGAAACCCAATACACCATTATATGATCTCCCAAATGCCCCTCTCCAGGCGGGACAGAATGTTCTGGACTTCCTTCTTACTGTATGATTGCCATCACCTGTGCTGAAACACTTTTCTTATCCATTAACCTGTTCACAACAGGTGCCAGCAATCACATATGAAGAAGAAAGTCCAATAGCAGAGCATTCTGTCCCTCCTCAGAGAGGGTCATGTTGGGAGGATATATAATGCACACGCACTATATAGTATGCAATCACTGCCATAGTGTAGAACACTTCCACACAAGTTGCACTTATATTTGCAGTATGCCAAACACACAGATTCCTCCACCAACAGGAACCTCTATTATACCCCAGCATCAGCAACAAAGTACATTAACTCTTTGACGACCGCTATCTCCCGCCTCCCGGTGCCCCGGCTCAGCTCATTCACTTTTGTTTGTTTTCCCTCTTTCGCTTCCTCCACTTCGTATGATGACGCCGTAGGACCTCCCACCAATAGAGCAGAACTGACAGACGAGAGCGGGGCCAATCAGAAGTTAAAATACTAGCTAAACAGCCGCTAGGGGCGGGAAAACTACCATAGAAACTGTTGCTAGATCAACAGTCCGACCAATCAGATTCTTCGTAGTGATAGAGTTAGAGAAAAGCGGACAGACTGGAAGTCAAGAGACATAGTTGAGCGGGGCATTGTGGGATCAACTACTGTAGTCCAGTCCGCCTGTGCATTGGTTGCAGAGATCATACTGATGTGATATTGGTGCTTATATAATACATTATACTTACATACCAGCTGTCCCAAATTTCCAAGGAACGATCGAGGTTTTATTGCTCTGTCCCTGGAGCTTTTTGTCCCTAAGTGATGTGGTGACAGTCCCTATTTCTAGCATAAACCAATTGCACGTTCTTCATGTTCTGTGTTTTGGATATAATTCTCTGGGTATTGGATATTTCTCTGACGTCCTAGTGGATGCTGGGAACTCCGTAAGGACCATGGGGAATAGCGACTCCGCAGGAGACTGGGCACAAAAGTAAAGCTTTAGGACAGGGGTGGGGAACCTTTTTTCTACCGAGGGCCATTTGGATATTTATAAAATCCTTCAGGGGCCATACAAAAATTCTCAACTTAAAAAATTACCCTGCCCCCCAGTAGGTCTGCCCCTTAGAGGTACTGTGTGTGCGCGCCGGAGGCGCGCACGCGCCAAAAAAATGGGTGTGGTCAGTTAAAATGGGACGTGATACACATATGCCCCCAATAGTGCGGTGCCAGATCCACAATTGCCCCCACAGTGCCAGGTATACAAATGCCCCCACAGTGCCAGGTGTGCAAATGCCCCCCACAGTACCAGGTGTACAAATGCCCCCACAGTGCCAGGTATGCAGATGCCCCCACAGTGCCAGGTATGCAGATGCCCCCACAGTGCCAGGTATACAAATGCCCTCACAGTGCCAGGTATAGATGCCCCCACAGTGCCAGGTGTACAAATGCCCCCCACAGTGCCAGGTATACAAATGCCCCCACAGTGCCAGGTATACAGATGCCCCCACAGTGCCAGGTGTACAAATGCCCCCCACAGTGCCAGGTATACAAATGCCCCCACAGTGCCAGGTATGCAAATGCCCCCACAGTGCCAGGTATGCAAATGCCCTCACAGTGCCAGGTATGCAGATGCCCCCACAGTGCCAGGTATGCAGATGCCCCCACAGTGCCAGGTATGCAGATGCCCCCACGGTGCCAGGTGTACAAATGCCCCCCACAGTGCCAGGTATACAGATGCCCCCACAGTGCCAGGTATGCAGATGCCCCCACAGTGCCAGGTATGCAGATGCCCCCACAGTGCCAGGTATATAAATGCCCTCACAGTGCCTGGTATAGATGCCCCCACAGTGCCAGGTGTACAAATGCCCCCCACAGTGCCAGGTATACAAATGCCCCCACAGTGCCAGGTATACAAATGCCCCCACAGTGCCAGGTATGCAAATGCCCTCACAGTGCCAGGTATACAGATGCCCCCCACAGTGCCAGGTATACAGATGCCCCCACAGTGCCAGGTGTACAAATGCCCCCCACAGTGCCAGGTATACAAATGCCCCCACAGTGCCAGGTATGCAAATGCCCCCACAGTGCCAGGTATGCAAATGCCCTCACAGTGCCAGGTATACAGATGCCCCCACAGTGCCAGGTATGCAATGCCCCCACAGTGCCAGGTATGCAGATGCCCCCACAGTGCCAGGTGTACAAATGCCCCCCACAGTGCCAGGTATACAAATGCCCCCACAGTGCCAGGTATGCAAATGCCCCCACAGTGCCAGGTATGCAAATGCCCTCACAGTGCCAGGTATACAGATGCCCCCACAGTGCCAGGTATGCAGATGCCCCCACAGTGCCAGGTATGCAGATGCCCCCACGGTGCCAGGTATGCAGTTGCCCTCCCCCCTCCCCTCCGTGCTGCTTACCTGAGAGACGGAGGAGAGCGCGGCTGTCGGGTGGGAGCGGAGGCGCCGTGTAGTACTTCAAACCAGCCGCCGGTTCGAGAGCCAATCAGAGCTCGCGGACCGGCAGCCGCGGCTCCTGATTGGCTGCCGGTCCGCGAGCTGTGATTGGCTCACGGACCGGCGGCTGGTTTGAAGTTCTAGTCTACACGCCGCTGGTCCCACTCGACACAGCCGCGCTCTCCTCCGTCTCCCCCTGTGCTGACAGCTGAGACACGCTGCCGCCCGACTGAGCGGCAGCGTGTCTCACTGACAAGCTGGTGGGCCGGACCAAACGGCTTCGCGGGCCGTATACGGCCCGCGGGCCGGAGGTTCCCCACCCCTGCTTTTGGACTACCTGGTGTGCACTGGCTCCTCCCCCTATGACCCTCCTCCAAGCCTCAGTTAGATTTTTGTGCCCGGCCGAGAAGGGTGCATTCTAGGAGGCTCTCCTGAGTTTCTTATAAAAAGTTTAGTTTTAGGTTTTTTATTTTCAGTGAGACCTGCTGGCAACAGGCTCACTGCATCGAGGGACTAAGGGGAGAAGAAGCGAACCTGCCTGCTTGCAGCCAGCTTGGGCTTCTTGGCTACTGGACACCATTAGCTCCAGAGGGATCGAACACAGGCCCAGCCTCGGAGTCCGGTCCCAGAGCCGCGCCGCCGGCCCCCTTACAGAGCCAGAAGCAAGAAGAGGTCCGGAAAATCGGCGGCAGAAGACATCAGTCTTCACCAAGGTAGCGCACAGTACTGCAGCTGTGCGCCATTGCTCCTCAGGCACACTTCACACTCCGGTCACTGAGGGTGCAGGGCGCTGGGGGGGGGCGCCCTGAGCAGCAATATAAACACCTTGGCTGGCGAAAATACATCACATATAACCCCCAGGGCTATATGGATGTATTTTAACCCCTGCCAGAATACAGCAAAAAGCGGTAGAAAAGTCCGCAGAGAAGGGGGCGGAGCCTATCTCCTCAGCACACTGGCGTCATTTTCCCTCACAGCTCCGCTGGAAGGACGTCTCCCTGACTCTCCCCTGCAGTCCTGCACTACAGAAAAGGGTAAAACAAGAGAGGGGGGCACTAATTAGGCGCAGTATTAACATAAACAGCAGCTATAAGGGGAAAAACACTTCTATAAGGTTATCCATATATATATATATATATATATATATATATATATATAGCGCTCTGGTGTGTGCTGGCATACTCTCCCTCTGTCTCCCCAAAGGGCTAGTGGGGTCCTGTCCTCTATCAGAGCATTCCCTGTGTGTGTGCTGTGTGTCGGTACGATTGTGTCGACATGTTTGAGGAGGAAAATGATGTGGAGGCGGAGCAATTGCCTGTAATAGAGATGTCACCCCCTAGGGAGTCGACACCTGAGTGGATGGGCTTATGGAAGGAATTACGTGACAGTGTCAGCTCTTTACAAAAGACGGTTGATGACATGAGGCAGCCGGCTACTCAGCTTGTGCCTGTCCAGGCGTCTCAAAGGCCATCAGGGGCTCTAAAACGCCCGTTACCTCAGATGGCAGACACAGACGCCGACACTGACTCCAGTGTCGACGATGAAGAGACTAATGTGACTTCCAGTAGGGCCACACGTTACATGATTGAGGCAATGAAAAATGTTTTACATATTTCTGATAATACAAGTACCACTAAAAAGGGTATTATGTTTGGTGAGAAAAAACTGCCTGTAGTTTTTCCTGCATCTGAGGAATTAAATGAAGTGTGTGATGAAGCGTGGGTTTCCCCCGATAAAAAACTGATAATTCCTAAAAGGTTATTGGCATCATACCCTTTCCCGCCAGAGGATAGGGCACGTTGGGAAACACCTCCTAGGGTGGATAAAGCGCTCACACGCTTGTCTAAACAGGTGGCACTACCCTCTCCTGAGACGGCCGCCCTTAAGGAACCTGCTGACAGAAAGCAGGAGAATATCCTAAAATGTATATACACTCACACGGGAGTTATACTGCGACCAGCAATCGCCTCCGCCTGGATGTGCAGTGCTGGGGTGGCTTGGTCGGATTCCCTGACGGACAATATTGATACCCTAGACAGGGACAGTATATTACTGACTATAGAGCATTTAAAAGATGCATTTCTATATATGCGTGATGCACAGAGGGATATCTGCCGACTGGCATCAAGAGTAAGTGCGCTGTCCATTTCTGCCAGAAGAGGGTTATGGACGCGGCAGTGGTCAGGTGATGCGGATTCCAAAAGGCATATGGAAGTATTGCCTTATAAAGGGGAGGAGTTATTTGGGGTAGGTCTATCAGGCCTGGTAGCCACGGCAACTGCTGGGAAATCCACATTTTTACCCCAGGTAGCCTCTCAACATAAGAAGTCGCCGTATTATCAGGCGCAGTCCTTTCGGCCCCATAAGGGCAAGCGGGCAAAAGGCTCCTCATTTCTGCCCCGTGGCAGAGGGAGAGGGAAAAGGCTGCAGCAAACAGCCAGTTCCCAGGAACAGAAGCCCTCTCCCGCCTCTGCCAAGTCCTCAGCATGACGCTGGGGCTTTACAAGCGGACTCAGGCACGGTGGGGGCCCGTCTCAAGAATTTCAGTGCGCAGTGGGCTCACTCACAAGTGGACCCCTGGATCCTTCAGGTGGTATCTCAGGGGTACTAAAACAGGAGAGGAGAAAGACTCTATGTTGGGGCACTCAATCAGATATTAGACATCTAAAACATAACTTTTAATTATTATATTAAAAATAAAGTGACACAGGGCAAATTATTTAAATGAAAGTAGTAATAATAAGCGCCTAGGTGAAAATTATTTGTAATTAATAAATTTGCTGGGAAAAAAGTCTGTCTATAATATATGACAGGTTATTTTTTATTCCCAGAGAGAAAATACCTTGGTTTAGTTATCTCCGTATTTATAGATGCTTTCGATGAAAGGGAGGGTATGTGTGATATAACAATTTTGAATGTTGCCTATGTGGGTTCTTATACACCTTCTGCTCTATGTTTAGGCAGCCGTGTACCCGGGAAGGCTTTTGCTTAATGAATATTGTATCATTCGACTTTTTGCTACAGACAGAAGTCTGAAAGTGCGAACAAATGCTGATTTGGTATAAGTATGTATTAATCAAACAATTTTTATAATAAAGAAAATCATAAAAGAAAAAAGGGGAGACAAAGAGAAAATCTTGTGTATATAACGTGTTTGATGATAACTGCTAGAGTTTTAAAATACAGGAGAGACAAGGTGAAGAAAAGAAAGAAGTATTTAAAGGGGGTGTCTTACTTCTGCTGTTCAGCTGGGTTGTTTACTGCACCTGGTGTTCACTGCTGGTCCCCCACACAGTTACTGACCAGGCCTGCCACAGATTTGCTTCCAAGATCGAACGGGATCAGGCGTATCCTGTGGAGTATGGCCGTAATCTGCTGAATGAGAGAGTATGACTACCAAGATGCTTCTGCTGTCCAGATTAGTGGATGAGAGAGCATGAAAATTATAGGCTGTCTACCAGAAAGAAACTATACAGATAATCTATTGGCTAATATCGCTGATAAGGGACTAAAAATCCTGTGATCTTGTCAATGTTATTGGCCTATACAGATATAATAACAAATTAAATTGCAGTTGGTATAATCGAGAATAGCAAAAATTCAGAGCACATTGCTATTCTCTTTGTAAGATAAAGACTGATGTAATGCACAGGTTGCCAATTTGGAGATAAAGGCTGGTGTTATATTTAAATCACATAAGTATGTTCATGACAATTTAATGTCCACAAGCTGAGATTATTGGTGTACAGAAAAAGACACATTCAGCTTTGAGAGAAAGAAATTATAATAATAATAAGAAGAAACCCTTAATCAAAAATTTACAATAAGGATATTTTGCTGCAGAGCAACCATCAGTGCACTGTTGTTAGTAATACAATAGAAAACAGAAACAGTTCAGAACACACTGGTTTACAGTTTGTAAGGAAAAGGCTGATATAATACATAAATTGCTGCTTTGAAAATAGAAGTTAGTGATGTGTTTGGATCACATGGATATGTTCATAACAGTTTAATATCAGTAGGTTGAGATTAATAGTGTTCAGAAAAGGACACCTTAAGCTTATTTGAGAGGAGAATGAAGATAAGCTTCCTCTATCTAGCAGAGATATTTCACTGAAAATAAAGTATTTAAACCCCCTTGGTGCAGAGCAACCGTAAATGCACTTTTTGTTGTGAGATTATTATACTCCTATTGCATGTTACTGCACATGAGCAAAATAAAGTATAAGTTCCTGAATAAATGCAAAGTGAAAATACAAAATACAGGGAGATGATATAATAAATCTTGTTGCCCTAAATGGGCGCTTACTAAACCGTTGTATTCCTTATCTGGGAGTGGGCTGCGCAGTCCCACTGGATCCCACTAAACCAAACGGACCGTTTCACCGTAATGTAGGCTTGCTCACTGGTGGGTATCTCAGGGGTACAAATTGGAATTCGAGACGTCTCCCCCTCGCCGTTTCCTAAAGTCTGCTTTACCGATGTCTCCCTCAGACAGGGAGGCGGTATTGGAAGCCATTCACAAGCTGTATTCCCAGCAGGTGATAATCAAGGTACCCCTCCTGCAACAGGGAAGGGGGTATTATTCCACGCTGTTTGTGGTACCGAAGCCGGACGGCTCGGTGAGACCTATTTTAAATCTAAAATCCTTGAACACTTACATACAGAGGTTCAAATTCAAGATGGAGTCACTCAGAGCGGTGATTGCGAACCTGGAAGAAGGGGATTATATGGTGTCTCTGGACATCAAGGATGCTTACCTCCATGTCCCAATTTACCCTTCTCACCAAGGGTACCTCAGGTTTGTGGTACAGAACTGTCACTATCAGTTTCAGACGCTGCCGTTTGGATTGTCCACGGCACCCCGGGTCTTTACCAAAGTAATGGCCGAAATGATGATACTCCTTCGAAGGAAGGGAGTTTTAGTTATCCCTTACTTGGACAATCTCCTGATAAGGGCAAGATCCAGGGAACATTTGGAGGTCGGGGTAGCACTATCTCAGGTAGTGTTGCAGCAGCACGGTTGGATTCTCAATATTCCAAAATCGCAGCTGATCCCGACGACACGTCTTCTATTCCTAGGGATGATCCTGGACACAGTCCAGAAAAAGGTGTTTCTCCCGGAGGAGAAAGCCAGGGAGTTATCCGAGCTAGTCAGAAACCTCCTAAAACCAGGCCAAGTCTCAGTGCATCAATGCACAAGGGTCCTGGGAAAAATGGTGGCTTCCTACGAAGCAATCCCATTCGGCAGATTCCACGCAAGAACTTTCCAGTGGGACCTGCTGGACAAATGGTCCGGATCGCATCTTCAGATGCATCAGCGGATAACTCTGTCACCAAAGACAAGCGTGTCTCTCCTGTGGTGGTTACAGAGTGCTCATCTTCTAGAGGGCCGCAGATTCGGCATTCAGGACTGGGTCCTGGTGACCACGGATGCCAGCCTGCGAGGCTGGGGAGCAGTCACACAGGGAAGGAATTTCCAGGGCTTGTGGTCAAGCCTGGAGACATCACTTCACATAAATATCCTGGAGCTAAGGGCCATTTACAATGCTCTAAGCCTAGCAAGACCTCTGCTTCAAGGTCAGCCGGTGCTGATCCAGTCAGACAACATCACGGCAGTCGCCCCACGTAAACAGACAGGGCGGCACAAGAAGCAGGAGGGCAATGGCAGAAGCTGCAAGGATTCTTCGCTGGGCGGAAAATCATGTGATAGCACTGTCAGCAGTGTTCATTCCGGGAGTGGACAACTGGGAAGCAGACTTCCTCAGCAGGCACGACCTCCACCCGGGAGAGTGGGGACTTCACCCAGAAGTCTTCCACATGATTGTGAACCGTTGGGAAAAACCAAAGGTGGACATGATGGCGTCCCGCCTCAACAAAAAACTAGACAGGTATTGCGCCAGGTCAAGGGACCCTCAGGCAATAGCTGTGGACGCTCTGGTAACACCGTGGGTGTACCAGTCAGTGTATGTGTTCCCTCCTCTGCCTCTCATACCCAAGGTACTGAGAATTATAAGACGGAGAGGAGTAAGAACTATACTCGTGGCTCCGGATTGGCCAAGAAGGACTTGGTACCCGGAACTTCAAGAGATGCTCACAGAGGACCCGTGGCCTCTACCTCTAAGAAGGGACCTGCTCCAGCAAGGACCCTGTCTGTTCCAAGACTTACCGCGGCTGCGTTTGACGGCATGGCGGTTGAACGCCGGATCCTGAAGGGAAAAGGCATTCCGGATGAAGTCATCCCTACCCTGATCAAAGCCAGGAAGGATGTAACCGCAAAGCATTATCACCGTATTTGGCGTAAATATGTTGCGTGGTGCGAGGCCAGGAAGGCCCCTACAGAGGAATTTCAACTGGGTCGATTCCTGCATTTCCTGCAAACAGGAGTGTCTATGGGCCTAAAATTGGGGTCCATTAAGGTTCAAATTTCGTCCCTGTCGATTTTCTTCCAGAAAGAACTGGCTTCGGTTCCTGAAGTTCAGACGTTTGTCAAGGGGGTACTGCATATACAGCCTCCTTTTGTGCCTCCAGTGGCACCTTGGGATCTCAATGTAGTTTTGGGGTTCCTAAAATCACATTGGTTTGAACCACTCACCACTGTGGACTTAAAATATCTGTTATGAGCCACGTCTGTGGCTCATTCCTGTTTTGCATTTTTGTTATGTATTTTATGTTATACTTCTGTTTATGTTCCCCGTGGGTGTCATGGGGTGCTCGGAGCTCACCCTTAAGGAGGGGATACTGTTATGAACCACAGGTAGTGGTTCATTCCTATATTATGTTTATAAAGTTATCTTGCATGCCAGGATTTCCTGTTGCTCTGTTTTAGAATGCTCTTGTCTGCTGCCGCTGGTGAGTCTGTGCAATTGCAGCTTGTTCCCATATGTTCAGCCTCATCTGGCTGCTAATTGCATCTTGTCAGCTTGGAGTCATGCAATTGGCCAGCTGCACTGGATTATTAATTAGGCCTCTCTGTTATATGCTGGCTGATTGCAGTTCGCAGATGCTGGTGATATTTCTTGGTTGCAGTCTGTTTGAAGTCTGAGCTGGTTCCTGTCAGTCCCTGTTTTGATTCCTGTGTCGATTCCTGTGTCTGATCCCGTGTCCTGCTGTGAGGCGTTCCTGCCCCGAGGTCCAAGTGGCTTTGCCTGTCCTTGGTCAATTTCCTGGTTTCCTGGGATCCACCGGTCTGTCGTTTGGGATTCTGCCTGTCCTCCAGTTCTGAGAGTGTGTGTCGGCATCATTGAGGGTTCCTGTCCGTTTGCCAGTATTCGTACCGGTTCCGTGAGTAGCGGCACTGCCGCGTCCGTTGGCCTAGGCCGCTATATTTCATTATTGTTTCTGTCCCTGGTGTTTTGCAGAGGGTTCTGCTTGTGCTGTCACCGCCGGTACACAAGGGTATTGTCGGCGTGTGATCAGCATTTCCTTTGTTGTTATTTTCCTTTGGCGGTTTCTCCGCACATACTTTAGGTTTTAGTTAGCTTGTAGCCCCTGGCCTGTTTGCTTAGTTAGAGGGCCTCTTGTTATCATCCTGTCTCAGATTTCCCTTTGTCTCTCACTAAGACCGGGGGGCACCGGAGTTGGGCAGACATAATCCGCCTTTCAAACGTGGCTGCCAGGGGCTCAAGAAACCATAGTCTCGCAAGGGATTTCTGACAGCACGGGTGAGACAACAGAGTTAGGGCGCCAGGGGCTATTCCCTTTCCATTCCCCTTTCCCAGCGTTACGTCCTGGTGCTCTGGACTCACTTCATGAGCATCTCCCTTGTTCTGAGCATCAGGAACCTAACATTATCACCAGCCATACCACAAAAAAGAAATAAAACTTTTTTTCTTTTTTGGCCCAGTCCAGTGTCTAGTCTAGAATCCAGTCCTGTCTAGAATTCAGTGTGCAGAATCCAATCCGGTGTTTAGAATCCAGTCTCGTTTAGAATTCAGTGTGCAGAATCCAGTCCGCTGTTTAGAGATCCAGTCCAGTGTTTATAGATCCAGTCTGGTGTTTAGGGATCCAGTCCGGTGTTTAGGGATCCAGTCCGGTGTTTAGGAATCCAGTCCGGTGTTTAGGAATCCAGTCCGGTGTTAAAAAAAAAAAGTCTTGTTTTGTTTAGCTAAAATTTTAGCCTTGTCTTGCCTTGTCTAGTCTTGCCTTGTCTAGTCTTGCCTTGTCTAGTCTTGCCTTGTCTAGTCTTGCCTTGTCTAGTCTTGCCTTGTCTAGTCTTAAATCCTCCTATGTCTACTATGCAAGCCCTGCAGGCATCTCTCGCAGCCCTGAACTCTGCATTCAGTGCTTTGAGACCAGAGCGACTAGAAGTTTTGCAGCTATCCCTAAAGCAACTGCAAAACCTTCTGACTAAAATCTTGCTCATCTTGCCAGAAGTCGTTGAGAGTACATCTATCGCTAAAGAGACTCTAGTTCACAGTATGGCGACAAGAGAACCCTCTGGTTTAATTGAAGAGAAAAGATTTAAAAGTTTTCTGCGGCCCAGGCTCTCAGAAGAGGAGCGTCTGCGTCGCAGAAACTTAAACTTATGCCTATATTGTGGGAGTTTAGGCCACTATCTGCAGACCTGTGAGTTGCGCAAGCCGAAGTGTGGTGACGAGTCTTGCCCTCTGGCCAAGTTGAGTCAGGATACAAGATCTACTCCTGTCTCTACTGTGGCAGAGGTACTTGTCACACAACCCACACTAAAAAGCTCTCTGTCCTATAATTGGGGTCCTTGGGCAAGGGAGCCCCATTATAGATTCAGGAATCAAAAGAGAATGTTTCTCTCCTCTCTTGAGGTTCCTGTTGAAGCAGAGTTGCAAGCCCCTGGAGTGGTGCCCGTAGCCCAGGGTCCTGGAGTGGTGCCCGATGCCCAGAGTGCTGGTGCGGTACCCGATGCCCAGAGTGCTGGTGCGGTACCCGATGCCCAGAGTGCTGGTGCGGTACCCGATGCCCAGAGTGCTGGTGCGGTACCCGATGCCCAGAGTGCTGGTGCGGTACCCGATGCCCAGAGTGCTGGTGCGGTACCCGATGCCCAGAGTGCTGGTGCGGTACCCGATGCCCAGAGTGCTGGTGCGGTACCCGATGCCCAAGCTTATAGAGGGACATCAAATATTGTAGTTCAGGTGTCCATACCAGAAGGGGTCTCAGAAGCTGTTACCCCAGGTAGGGACTTGAGGATCGCAACCCCAGAAAGGGTATCTAAAACCATAGTTCTTGAAGGGAACTCGAGAAGCAAAACCCCAGAAGGGATCTTTGAAGTAATATCCCCAAGTGGGGTCTCGAGAGGCGCAGCCCCAAGGAAGGGTCTAGAAGTCGCTTCCCCAAGAAAGAACTTAAGAAGCATAGCATTAGTGGAGGATCTGAACGTTATTACTTCAGCAAAAGTCCCGGAAGTCATAGTCCCGGGAGAACTTTCGATAATTATCGACTCAGAGAGGGAGGCCAACGGCCCGGTCCCAGTAAAAGAATCCGAGGCCACTGCCCCAGCGGGGTTCCCGGAGGCCACTGCCCCAGCGGGGTTCCCGGAGGCCACTGCCCCAGCGGGGTTCCCGGAGGCCACTGCCCCAGCGGGGTTCCCGGAGGCCACTGCCCCAGCGGGGTTCCCGGAGGCCACTGCCCCGGGTGGGGTTCAGAAAGTCACTGCCCCGGGTGGGGTTCAGAAAGTCACTGCCCCGGGTGGGGTTCAGAAAGTCACTGCCCCGGGTGGGATTCAGAAAGTCACTGCCCCGGGTGGGGTTCAGAAAGTCTCAGCCCCAGGTGGGGTTCAGAAAGCAACTGCCCCGGGTGGGGTTCAGAGAGTCTCAGCCTCGAGTAAGGTCAATAGTGACCAGGTCCTAGCAAAGCACTCCAGTCAGTCAGATGAGAAGGAAACAGATCCTGACTCTGATATCTCAACATCCATAACCTTTGATGGGGACTTAGCCCAATTCCAGGCGCTTTTCAAACACTATTACACTATTATGTTGTCTAGACCATTTCTGGGCGTCACTTCAGAAAACCTTGGGCTCTATCTGATTTATTCTTTTAGAGGAGAGCCTTTTGAGTGGGCGACCAGCCTAATGAAAGCTGAAGATCCCATTCTTCAGGATCCCCTAGCATTCTGTGATGCAATTATTAAAAGATATGGTTCCAAAGAAATTGGTTCAGGTTCCTCTAAGTCACCCGTCTTGTCTGCTGAGAGTCCACCAAATACTGTAAACTCGGCACAAGAGTCCCAGCCCGTTGTTTTGACTGCAGGATGTGCTTTTCTGACTTCTTCTTCTAATAGTACTTTGCCAGAACGTTCAGCTCCCAAGGGTAAGAAACCTGTCTCTGATTTGAACGCAGCCTTGCTGGGTGGTACCATCAGTTCAGACAATGTTTGGGGAATTACCTTGGTCAGACCTAAAGAGCTTTGTAAAAAGAAGAAGAAGAAAAAGAAATAATTTTTTGACTCTTGCCTTGATTTAAAAAAAAAAAAAAAAAAAAAAGGATTTTTTTTTCTCCTTGTCTTGTGTCCTGTGGCCACCGTTAGGGGGAGGGCACTGTTACAAGTTGTTGCTACTGCTTGTTTTTGTTTTCTTGTCTGTTAGACCAGTGTGTCAGTTTTTTTTTTTGTATCCCTTGTTCTGGATAGTCTGAATTTTGGGGTCTTTTGACCCCTCCTCAAGGGGGGGGGTAATGTTATGAGCCACGGCTGTGGCTCATTCCTGTTTTGCATTTTTGTTATGTATTTTATGTTATACTTCTGTTTATGTTCCCCGTGGGTGTCATGGGGTGCTCGGAGCTCACCCTTAAGGAGGGGATACTGTTATGAACCACAGGTAGTGGTTCATTCCTATATTATGTTTATAAAGTTATCTTGCATGCCAGGATTTCCTGTTGCGCTGTTTTAGAATGCTCTTGTCTGCTGCCGCTGGTGAGTCTGTGCAATTGCAGCTTGTTCCCATATGTTCAGCCTCATCTGGCTGCTAATTGCATCTTGTCAGCTTGGAGTCATGCAATAGGCCAGCTGCACTGGATTATTAATTAGGCCTCTCTGTTATATGCTGGCTGGTTGCAATTCGCAGATGCTGGTGATATTTCTTGGTTGCAGTCTGTTTGAAGTCTGAGCTGGTTCCTGTCAGTCCCTGTTTTGATTCCTGTGTCGATTCCTGTGTCAGTCCCTGTGTCGATTCCTGTGTCTGATCCCGTGTCCTGCTGTGAGGCGTTCCTGCCCCGAGGTCCAAGTGGCTTTGCCTGTCCTTGGTCAATTTCCTGGTTTCCTGGGATCCACCGGTCTGTCGTTTGGGATTCTGCCTGTCCTCCAGTTCTGAGAGTGTGTGTCGGCATCATCTAGGGTTCCTGTCCGTTTGCCAGTATTCGTACCGGTTCCGTGAGTAGCGGCACTGCCGCGTCCGTTGGCCTAGGCCGCTATATTTCATTATTGTTTCTGTCCCTGGTGTTTTGCAGAGGGTTCTGCTTGTGCTGTCACCGCCGGTACACAAGGGTATTGTGTCGGCGTGTGATCAGCATTTCCTTTGTTGTTATTTTCCTTTGGCGGTTTCTCCGCACATACTTTAGGTTTTAGTTAGCTTGTAGCCCCTGGCCTGTTTGCTTAGTTAGAGGGCCTCTTGTTATCATCCTGTCTCAGATTTCCCTTTGTCTCTCCCTAAGACCGGGGGGCACCCGAGTTGGGCAGACATAATCCGCCTTTCAAACGTGGCTGCCAGGGGCTCAAGAAACCATAGTCTCGCAAGGGATTTCTGACAGCACGGGTGAGACAACAGAGTTAGGGCGCCAGGGGCTATTCCCTTTCCATTCCCCTTTCCCAGCGTTACGTCCTGGTGCTCTGGACTCACTTCATGAGCATCTCCCTTGTTCTGAGCATCAGGAACCTAACAATATCTCACATGGAAAGTGGTAATGCTGTTGGCCCTGGCTTCGGCCAGGCGTGTGTCAGAATTGGCGGCTTTATCCTATAAAAGCCCTTACCTGATTTTTCATACGGACAGGGCAGAATTGAGGACTCGTCCTCAATTTCTCCCTAAGGTGGTTTCAGCGTTTCACCTGAACCAGCCTATTGTGGTACCTGCGGCTACTAGGGACTTGGAGGACTCCAAGTTGCTGGACGTAGTCAGGGCCCTGAAAATATGTTTCCAGGACGGCTGGAGTCAGAAAATCTGACTCGCTGTTTATCCTGTATGCACCCAACAAGCTGGGTGCTCCTGCTTCATAGCAGACTATTGCTCGTTGGATTTGTAGTACAATTCAGCTTGCACATTCTGTGGCAGGCCTGCCACAGCCAAAATCTGTAAAAGCCCATTCCACAAGGAAGGTGGGCTCATCTTGGGCGGCTGCCCGAGGGGTCTCGGCTTTACAACTTTGCCGAGCAGCTACTTGGTCAGGGGAAAACACGTTTGCTAAATTCTACAAATTTGATACCCTGGCTGAGGAGTACCTGGAGTTCTCTCATTCGGTGCTGCAGAGTCATCCGCACTCTCCCGCCCGTTTGGGAGCTTTGGTATAATCCCCATGGTCCTTACGGAGTTCCCAGCATCCACTAGGACGTCAGAGAAAATAAGAATTTACTTACCGATAATTCTATTTCTCGTAGTCCGTAGTGGATGCTGGGCGCCCATCCCAAGTGCGGATTGTCTGCAATACTTGTACATAGTTATTGTTAACTAAATCGGGTTATTGTTGTTGTGAGCCATCTTTCCAGAGGCTCCTCTGTTATCATGCTGTTAACTGGGTTCAGATCACAGGTTGTACGGTGTGATTGGTGTGGCTGGTATGAGTCTTACCCGGGATTCATGAATCCTACCTTATTGTGTACGCTCGTCCGGGCATAGTATCCTAACTGAGGCTTGGAGGAGGGTCATAGGGGGAGGAGCCAGTGCACACCAGGTAGTCCTAAAGCTTTACTTTTGTGCCCAGTCTCCTGCGGAGCCGCTATTCCCCATGGTCCTTACGGAGTTCCCAGCATCCACTACGGACTACGAGAAATAGAATTATCTGTAAGTAAATTCTTATTATTTATGATAGTTTAAATTAATTTAATAAAGCCAAACGTAATATAGATACAAAAATGCATTACACCCGCCCATACAGACACATTGGTGGTCATTCTGAGTTGAGCGCTCGTTATTTTTTTTTCGCAACGGAGCGATTAGTCGCTAATGCGCATGCGCAATGTCAGCAGTGCGACTGCGCCAAATAAATTTGCTATGCAGTTAGGTATTTTACTCACGGCATTACAAGGTTTCTTCTTCGTTCTGGTGATCATAATGTGATTGACAGGAAGTGGGTGTTTCTGGGCGGAAACTGGCCGTTTTATGGGAGTGTGTGAAAAAACGCTACCGTTTCTGGGAAAAACACGGGAGTGGCTGGAGAAACGGGGGAGTGTCTGGGCGAACGCTGGGTGTGTTTGTGACGTCAAACCAGGAACGAAACTGACTGAACTGATAGCAGATGCCGAGTAAGTCTGGAGCTACTCAGAAACTGCTAAGAAGTGTCTATTCGCAATTCTGCTAATCTTTCGTTTGCAATTTTGATAAGCTAAGATTCACTCCCAGTAGGTGGCGGCTTAGCGTGTGCAATGCTGCTAAAAGCAGCTTGCGAGCGAACAACTCGGAATCACCCCCATTATGTAGAGCTGTCACTGCGGTGTAACTGACCCATTATTGGTAGGGCAGCCCCAGTTTTGCATAAACAAAAGCAAAGGAGATGATGAGCAGCAGTTGGAGGTACGATGGGTATATATGTACTTTTCTCTTACGTCCTAGGGGATACTGGGGTCCACATTAGTGCCATGGTGTATAGACGGGTCCACTAGGAACCATGGGCACTTTAAGAACTTGTTAGTGTGGGCTGGCACCTCCCTCAATGCCCCGCCTACCAATCTCAGTTTAGAAAATGTGTCCGGAGGAGCCGGGCACGTTTAGGGAAGCTCCCGAAGAGTTTTCTACATTTATTTTGCTGTTTTCAGACAGCGCTGTTTGGCAACATCCTGTCTGCTTCGTGGGACTTAGGGGGGTAACGACCCAACCTCCTCCAAGGTTAATGGTCCCGTTCCCCACTGACAGGACACTGAGTTCCTGAGGGTCCTATTCGCAAGCCCCACCACGGCGAGCGTACAGACCCGCAGCACGGCGCCACCTTTAACAGAGCCAGAAGAGTGGTGAGTAGACGGCCGGTGTCCTGGTTAGCGGGTCACCGGCTTCAATGGCGGCATATAAGTAAGGAGCACAGCGCTGACAGGCAGGCTGCGCTCCAGGGCTCAGGATGACATGCGGTGCGTGTGTACCGCTGTGAGGGGCACGCTGAGCCACTAATGAAATACCCAGGTTAAGCAACAAACATGCCTCAGCCAGTATAAAAAAACGGGAAGACTGTGCACCATTACGGGGGCGGGGCTTCACTATGAGCGCATCCAGCAGCTCACCAGCTCCATTTTCCCTCTGCAGCTCTACACAGACAGACTGGCAGGTAAGTACAGCCCCTCCACAGGACTCCAGCTTGCCTCAGCGGTACCAGGGGGTTATAGTAAAGAGGAGGAGCAGTATTAGAATACTGAGCCTTTATTACAAATGCTTAGTTTGCGACCCAGCTACAATATAATTAGCTATAAGGGCGCTGTGTGCTTGGCTCCATCATATTCTGTGTCTCCCTAGGGGGCTCTGTGTGGTTTAACTGTGCTTTTAACCTATTCATCACTGTATGTGTGTGTGTTCTTTTACATTTACTATGGGGGTCATTCCGAGGTGATCGCACGTAGCAACTTTTTGCTGCTCGTGCGGTCAACTAGACGCTGCCTATGGGGGAGTGTATTTTAGCATAGCAAGGCTGCAATCGCTTGTGCAGCCCTGCTATGCTAAAAAAGTTTTGTGTAAAACAAGACCAGCCCTGCAGTTTCTTACTCTGTGCGATGGATCCAGCGATGAAGGTCCCGGAATTGACGTCAGACATCCACCCTCCAAACGCCTGGACACGCCTGCGTTCGGATATCCACGCCGGAAAACAGCGAGTTGACGCCCCGGAACGCCTTTCTCCTGTCAATCTCCTTGCGGTAGCCGATGCGACCACTTTGTTCGTAAGCGGCTTCGCATATGCGCAGTTCCGACCCGTTCGCACCGCTGCGATGAACCGCAGCGTGCGAACGGGTCGGAATGACCCCCTATGTCAAAGGAGTGTGTGTCATGCACAGCGGAGTGTTTCTCTCAATCTGGGGGATCACTGCCGTGTACTCAGGATAGTACACATTCTCAGGCTAGTGGATCTGAACAAGCATGGTTAGATTCATTAAAAGGGATTATTTAAAATATTTAAAATAAATTATCCCAAAATGAGAAGGAGACGCAATACTTAAGACAATCTGTGGATGACCTGATGAATAGAGATTCAGTGGCCATTCCAGCATCTCAGACCCCTGCCATTTGTCCACAGAAGCGTGCTCTGACCCAAATCATGCAGGCTGATACCGATGATGATGATGTATCAGACCCAGAGGAGGGTGAGATGGACTCGGGAGGGGGGGGGGGGGGGGGTGCAGCTTTGTCACAGGGAATACAGGCCCTGATAGAAGCTATTAGAGACGTCCTGCACATCCCTAATAAGGTATCAGAGGACGAGGAGGAATCTTATTTTAATGTGAAAAAGAAACCCTCAGCTACTTTCCCTGCATCTAAGGAATTAAACTCCCTATTTGAAGCAACTTGGGTAAATACTGACAAGAAGTTTCAGGTCCCAAAAAGGTTACGCCCATCCTTTCCGTTTGCTCAGGATGATAGGAAAAAATGGTAAACCCCACCAATAGTTGACGCATTGGTTTCTAGGCTGTCTCGTAAGATAGTTTTACCTGTTCCTGGGGCAGCTTCCTTTGAAGGATGCTGCAGACCGTGAGATTGATACCACTCTCAAATCTTTGTACACAGCTGCTGGGGTGGCCCAGAGACCCACTGTAGCTTGTGCATGGCTCTCTAGGGCCATTGCAAAGTGGTCAGGTAATCTAACTGATGGGTTAGATTCCTTATTCTGGGGAGAGATAATTTTACTCCTACAGCATATACAGGATTCTGCTAACTTTATGGTGGAGACCATAAAGGAAATCGGTTTACTCAATGCACGCACCACTGCCATGGCAGTTTCAGTATGCAGGGGCTTGTGGCTACGCCAGTGGACTGTGGACGCGGATTCCAGGAATGGTGTGGAAATAGACGTTATGGTAAGAACTGACCGTTGATAACGTGATTTCTCTTATGTCCACAGGTATCCACAGGATAACATTGGGATATGGTTGAGCGACAGCGGAAATGGCACCAACACGGTCACAAGTTTTCTGGCCTCCCAGGATGCATCGGGGCCTCACCACATAGTCCCGCCCACTGACTCAGTCAGATCAGTTCTTTCCACAGTAATTTAGGCAGGAGCATCAGGTAGAGACCTGTTTAGGCGATAAGTACACACATGCACCGCCTTCCATACAAGAAGGAAGAGGTTTAGTGATTGTCTAGATCCTCAAATCAGGTGCATCAGGGTGGGATCCCTGTGGATACCTGTGGACATAAGAGAAATCACGTTATCAACGGTAAGTTCCTACCATAATGTCTATTTCTCTGGCTGGGTCCACAGGATTATCCACAGGATAACATTATGATTCCCAAAGCCAATTTTAGTGGTGGGGACGCTCCTGATTACGCAGGAGGACCTTTCGCCCGAAGTCTGCGTCATGAGAGGCAAAAGTATCCAAGGCATAATGTCTGATGTATGTGTTTATGGAAGACCATGTGGCTGCCTTACATATCTGTTCTGCTGAAGCACCCTGTTGTGCTGCCCATGAAGGACCTACCTTACGTGTAGAGTGTGCAGAGACATTAGCCGGAGTAGGGAGATCTGCATGAGAATAAGCTTCTGATATTACCATTCAAAGCCATCTCGCCAGCGTCTGTTTACAAGCAGGCCATCCTCTTCTATGGAATCCGTAGAGGATGAAGAGAGAATCTGTTTTTCTGATGGCACTAGTACGATCTATGTAGATTCTTAAAGCTCGGACTACGTCCAGCGACGCTTTTCCCGCAGATAGTCCCGGTACCTGAAAAGCTGGGACTACAATCTCTTCATTCAGGTGAAACTTTGAAACCACCTTTGGAAGATAACCAGATCTCGTTCTAAGAACTGCTCTGTCTGGAAAAAAACTTAGGAAAGGAGACTTACACGATAATGCTCCTAAATCTGACACTCTTCTGGCTGACGCCATTGCGAGTAGAAAAAGCACTTTAGCCGTTAACCATTTAAGATCTGCTATCTTAAGCGGTTCAAACGGAGGACCCTGGAGAAATTTAAGAACTAAATTCAAATCCCAGGGAGCTGCAGGAGAAACAAATGGAGGTTGAATATGTACAACTCCCTGAAAGAAAGTACGTACATCCTGTAAATCAGCAATCTTTCGCTGAAACCATACAGTTAATGTTGATACTTGAACTCTCAAGGAAGCAACTTTCAAACCTTTATCTAATCCTGCTTGAAGGAAATCCAAAATCTGGATACTTTAAAAGATCTTGGATTCAATTTTTTTCCAGTACACCAATGAATATAGGCTTGCCATATTCCATGATACACACGAGTTGAAGAAGGCTTTCTTTCTCTAAGCATAGTTTGGATTACTTGTTTCGAAAATCCTCTCGCTTCTAAGATAGAGGTTTCAACAGCCACGCCGTCAAAGACAGGCGATCCAGATGACTGTGGCAACAAGGACCCTGCATTAGCAGATCTGGATGTTTAGGGAGCAGTATCAGTGCTTCCACGGACATTCTTAGCAGATCTGTGTACCAATGCCTTCTTGGCCAAGCTGGAGCTATTAGAATATTTGCTCCCTTCGCTTGCTTTATTTTTCTCACTACTCTGGGTAACAGAGATATTGGAGGGAACAGATATGCAAGATGAAATTTCCATTCTACTGACAGCGTGTCTACAAGGACCGCTCCTGGGTCCCTTGTTCTCGATCCGTACCTAGGAACTTTGTTGTTTAGACGAGACACCATGATATCTATCTCTGGTAGACCCCATCTGTTCACTAGTGTCTGAAACACTTCTGGGTGTAATGCCCATTCGGTTTCCTGAATGGTGTGTCGACTGAGAAAAACCACTTCCCAGTTCAGAACACCTGGGACAAACACTGCTGACAATGCTGGGAGATGGAGTTCTGCCCATCTTAGAATGGGAGTTACCCCCTCCATCAGTTTCTTGCTGTGAGTTCCTCCTTGATGATTGAGGTACGCTACTGCTGTCGCATTGTCTGAGCGGATCTGGACCGGTCTTCCTTGCAGACTGTCCTTTGCCTGAACCAGAGCCATGAAAATGGCCCTTATTTCTAACAGATTTATTGGCAGGCGACTTTCCCTTGCGGTCCATTTTCCCTGGAACCACAGGCTTCCGAGTACCGCACCCCAGCCTTGCAGGCTGGCATCTGTTGTCAGGACTTGCCACTATTTTATCCAAAAGGGTCTCCCCTTGTTTAAATGGTCTGTCTGTAGCCACCACGCTAGAGACCTTTTTACGTTTACTGGAAACTTTATCATCTGCTTTTTTATCGTCGGATGATTTCCGTTACATTTGGTCAGAATAAGGTGCTGCAATGGTCTGGAGTGGAATTGCGCAAACTCCACCATGTCGAAGGTTGATACCATCAGACCCAACAGGCGCATTGCTGCATGGACTGACATTGTCTGGGTGTGCAACGCTTCCTGAGCCATGACCTGCACCTTGACTGTCTTTTTCTCTGGTAAGAGAACTCTCTGTAGGTCTGAATCCAATATGGCCCCCAAATGAACCATCCGCTGTGACGGATTCAGAGACGACTTTTCCCAATTTATGAGCCACCCGTGTCTCTGTAAACAAACTATTGTCCGTTGAAGATGGCTCAGAAGCAAATCTTGTGAATGTGCTAAGATTAACAGGTCGTCGAGGTATGAAAATATTCTTATCCCCTGTTTGCGCAGACAAGCTGCCATAACCACCATGATCTTGGTAAACACCCTGGGTGCTGTTGCTAGCCTGAAGGACAAAGCTTGGAACTGAAAATGTTCCTGGAGGATGGCAAACCTGAGGTAACACTGATGAGACAGTGCCATAGGCACATGTAGGTAAGCATCCCGTACATTCAGAGATACCATGTAATCTCCCGATTCCATAGCCAAAATTATGGAACGTAACGTCTCCATGTGGAACTTCGGGATCCAAATGTATTTGTTTAACATTTTTAAATTGAGAACTGGTCAATATGACTCATTTGGCTTCTGGATCAGAAACAGATTGGAGTAAAACTCCTGTCCCCTTTGTGATGGCGGTACTGGGACAATCACACCTGACTGCAGTAATTTTTGGACTGCTTCTTGCAGGGCATTGGCCTTCGACTCTATACGAGACAGGCTGGTGCAAAAAAATCTTTGAGGAGGCTGCTTCTTGAATAGGAACCCATACCCCTGAGATACCACCTTCTGCACACAAGCATCTGTTGTTGACTGTTGCCATATGTGTGCAAAATGAAGGAGTCGGCCCCCAACCCTGGAATCCTCCAGGCGGAGAGGCCCGTCTCTTCAGGCTAATGGTTTCTGTTCAGGCTTGGAAGCTGGCTTTTTGCTAGCTCATTGCTTCCTACCCCTAGTTTTGAACTGGGGTTGCTTAGACTCCTCTTTGGCTTTCGCTTTGCTTTGCCAACGAAATGAGCGAAACTTTGAACCCTTGGACTTAGGGTTATAAGTAGCCGGAAATCTGACCTTCTTTGACTCAGCCTCTGATTCTAGGATATCAGATAATGGTTTCCCAAACAGTATATTACCAATGAAAGGCAATTCTTCCAATTTTTTCTTGGATTCCTCATCTGCTTTCCAGGTACGTAGCCAAACTGCTCTGATAGCAGCTACTGTCAAGGCTGAAGCTTTAGAAGCAACTGTACCCATATCAATTGCTGCTTCTTCCAAATATTGGGCAGATTGTCTTAAACGGCTTAAATGATACTCCTGCTCCGTAGTAGGAGAGGAGATGTTATTCTCTAGTTCCTCTATCCATTCGCCCATTGCCTTTGCTATCCAGGCCGAAGCCATAGCAGGTCTTACCACTGCTCCCACTAGAGAAAATACATTTTTCAAAAATCTATCTACCCTTCTGTCTGTGACATCATTTAGTGAGGTAGATGACAGTGGTAAAGCAGATTTATGCACAAGTCGCAGAACATGTGCATCTACTTTTGGATTAATTTCTCTTTTCGAACAATCCGCAGCTGGAAATGGATAATAAGAATTCCATCTTTTCTGAATCTTATATTTCTTACTGGGCGTCGCCCAAGACTCGTCCATCATTTCCGTCAGCTCATCTGACGCTGGGAATTCAGTTCTCACTGATTTTGTTCGTTTGAACACAGGTGCTTTAGATTTTAACACCGTCTTAGCTGGCTCTTCCAAAGAGAGAACAGCCTTCACAGCATTATTAAGTTCAGCTACATCCTCTGAACTAAACTTCTGCGACTTTGAAAATACTGTATCATCATCTGTTGTATCATCTTGTGTAGTCTGCCATATAGACATATCTGTCTTAGTTTTACCTGTCCCTTGGTTACTTGTAGAGGCTACTGGAACCAAGCCGTAGGAAGGGAGCTGCATGTATGGGTTAATAGTGTAACCTAACCCTTGAGGTGGTGCTACCGGAGCTAACCTGTCCGCTATTGAAGATAGAGTCTTTGCGAACATATTCCATGGTGGCTCTGTTGGTGGCTGAACCAACTCCTGTTTTTTACTTTGCTGAAAAGCAAAACAGTTCGCACACAATCCCTCATAAGTGATCAATTGGTCCATACCAATTAACTTCTATGAATTTAATATATAGCTCTATCAGCAGAAATTGATTCTCTGAATTATTCTTATGAATTCCTTCCTTTTTTCTAATGACATACCACCTATAACCTTGTAACAGTTATGAGTATAATTAAGGATTCATAGGCGCAGTTATTACCCCTTTTTCTCTATGAAAATTCAGTATCAATTATTATTTCAAGCTGTCAGAACGGATATAGGCTCATTTTACAGTTCGTTTGATAGAAGACTCATGAATCTTTGAATGATTCTGAAGATTTATGTTTAATGACCTTTTTTGCAACATTGTTTCATTTTAGCCTTTCTATGTGAGAGATCAAGGTTACTATGTTACCAAAGACCCATCATTTAATAATGTGTTTCAAGTTAATATGAACCTGTTTATCTCCACAGACACTGTTACTGCGGTTTGATCATTTTACCGGAATTATCATGATATGTCGAATGCCTAAATGTTCAGGATATAATATACGCAATTGAACTAATGTGCTAGAACTCCAGCTTATTTGCCATTTAGAATTATTAGCGTATTTATTGATATCAGTGTGTACATTTGGTTTCCATACTTAGAGGTGATCAATTACATATGTGACTGGGATGTTGTGTTTCTCTATATTTTCAAATGAATGAATTAATATAATTAACATTTAACATCTCAAATATTTATTCTCATTGATCTGTACCTCCTCTTTCCTTTTCTATCACTCTCTCATCTGGCTGACAGCAGTGCTGGCAAGGGCTTTGTCCTTTCCAGCGTACATTTTGCCGTCACAACAGAAAGCAGAAGTGTTCTCTTTCTTTCTTCTTTCTCATATTAAAAGTGGAACATGACCATGATTTCCAATGAATTATTCCACTCCTAGACTGGTTATGGCTCTCTTTTCCAACACTCTCTCATCAGGAAAAGCCTGGGGCCAATTTATTCAGTGACGTATAGCAGGCAGAGTACAGACAGCAGAAGTGGGTTCTTTCTTCCTTCATTTATTATCTTTACTGTTCAAGGTCGTACTATCCTGAAAGTAGCCCGATCCTATACCTCGGAAGCTGATAGGATAGACCTGGCTAGTACTTTGAGGGGATACCACTTAGGAATACCAGGCACTGTGGATATCACCAAGATGATCACCTACATTTTCACCTGACAACACTGGTGGAGCATACCTATGCTGGCCACTCTCACTATTTTAATCTATATTTCACCTTTCTATCTCTTATTTAGAAATTAAGATAGAGATTCTAATTACTTTGGACCATACAGGTCGATATTTTAAAGGAACAGAATAAATGTTATGTTTTAGATTATTCATCATTACATCATCTACCTTATACTGTTTTGATTGACTGTCATTTTCAAATAAGAGTCTCCCAAAAATAAGAATTTACTCACCGGTAATTCTATTTCTCGTAGTCCGTAGTGGATGCTGGGAACTCCGTAAGGACCATGGGGAATAGCGGCTCCGCAGGAGACTGGGCACAAATAGAAAGCTTTAGGACTACCTGGTGTGCACTGGCTCCTCCCCCTATGACCCTCCTCCAAGCCTCAGTTAGGATACTGTGCCCGGAAGAGCTGACACAATAAGGAAGGATTTTGAATCCCGGGTAAGACTCATACCAGCCACACCAATCACACCGTACAACTTGTGATATGAAACCCAGTTAACAGCATGATAACAGAGGAGCCTCTGAATAGATGGCTCACAACAACAACAACAACAACCCGATTAGTTAACAATAACTATGTACAAGTATTGCAGACAATCCGCACTTGGGATGGGCGCCCAGCATCCACTGCGGACTACGAGAAATAGAATTACCGGTGAGTAAATTCTTATTTTCTCTGACGTCCTAGTGGATGCTGGGAACTCCGTAAGGACCATGGGGATTATACCAAAGCTCCCAAACGGGCGGGAGAGTGCGGATGACTCTGCAGCACCGAATGAGAAAACTCAAGGTCCTCCTCAGCCAGGGTGTCAAATTTGTAAAATTTTACAAAGATATTTGACCCTGACCAAGTTGCAGCTCGGCAAAGTTGTAAAGCCGAGACCCCTCGGGCAGCCGCCCAAGATGAGCCCACCTTCCTTGTGGAGTGGGCTTTTACAGATTTTGGCTGTGGCAGTCCTGCCACAGAATGCGCAAGCTGAATTGTACTACAAATCCAGCGAGCAATAGTCTGCTTAGAAGCAGGAGCACCCAGCTTGTTGGGTGCGTACAGGATAAACAGCGAGTCAGATTTTCTGACTCCAGCCGTCCTGGAAACATATATTTTCAGGGCCCTGACAACGTCCAGCAACTTGGAGTCCTCCAAGTCCTTCGTAGCCGCAGGCACCACAATAGGTTAGTTCAGGTGAAACGCTGAAACCACCTTAGGGAGAAACTGAGGACGCGTCCTCAATTCTGCCCTGTCCGTAAGAAAAATCAGATAAGGGCTTTTACAAGATAAGGCCGCCAATTCTGACACACGACTGGCCGAAGCCAGGGCCAACAGCATGACCACTTTCCACGTGAGATATTTTAAATCCACAGTTTTAAGTGGTTCAAACCAATATGAGGAACCCCAAAACTACATTGAGATCCCAAGGTGCCACTGGAGGCCCAAAAGGAGGCTGTATATGCAGCACACCCTTGACAAACGTCTGAACTTCAGGAACTGAAGCCAGTTCTTTCTGGAAGAAAATCGACAGGGCCGAAATCTGAACCTTAATGGATCCCAATTTGAGGCCCATAGACACTCCTGTTTGCAGGAAATGCAGGAATCGACCCAGTTGAAATTCCTCCGTCGGGGCCTTCCTGGCCTCACACCACGCAACATATTTTCGCCAAATGCGGTGATAATGTTTTGCGGTTACATCCTTCCTGGCTTTGATCAGGGTAGGGATGACTTCCTCCGGAATGCCTTTTTCCTTCAGGATCCGGCGTTCAACCGCCATGCCGTCAAACGCAGCCGCGGTAAGTCTTGGAACAGACAGGGTCCCTGCTGGAGCAGGTCCCTTCTTAGAGGTAGAGGCCACGGGTCCTCCGTGAGCATCTCTTGAAGTTCCGGGTACCAAGTCCTTCTTGGCCAATCCGGAGCCACGAGAATAGTTCTTACTCCTCTCCGTCTTATAATTCTCAGTACCTTGGATATGAGGGGCAGAGGAGGGAACACATAAACCGACTGGTACACCCACGGCGTTACCAGAGCGTCCACAGCTATCGCCTGAGGGTCCCTTGACCTGGCGCAATATCTTTTTAGTTTTTTGTTGAGGCGGGACGCCATCATGTCCACCTTTGGTTTTTCCCAACGGTCTACAATCATGAGGAATACTTCCGGGTGAAGTCCCCACTCTCCCGGGTGGAGGTCGTGTCTGCTGAGTAAGTCTGCTTCCCAGTTGTCCACTCCCGGAATAAACACTGCTGACAGTGCTATCACATGATTTTCCGCCCATCGGAGAATCCTTGCAGCTTCTGCCATCGCCCTCCTGCTTCTTGTGCCGCCCTGTCTGTTTACGTGGGTGACCGCCGTGATGTTGTCCGACTGGATCAGCACCGGCTGACCTTGAAGCAGAGGTCTTGCTAGGCTTAGAGCATTGTAAATGGCCCTTAGCTCCAGGATATTTATGTGAAGTGAAGTCTCCAGGTTTGACCACAATCCCTGGAAATTTCTTCCCTGTGTGACTGCTCCCCAGCCTCGAAGGCTGGCATCCGTGGTCACCAGGACCCAGTCCTGAATGCCGAAACTGCGGCCCTCTAAAAGATGAGCACTCTGCAACCACCACAGGAGAGACACCCTTGTCCTTGGTGACAGGGTTATCCGCTGATGCATCTGAAGATGCGATCCGGACCATTTGTCCAGCAGGTCCCACTGGAAAGTTCTTGCGTGGAATCTGCCGAATGGAATTGCTTCGTAAGAAGCCACCATTTCTCTGACGTCCTAAGTGGATGCTGGGGACTCCGTCAGGACCATGGGATTAGCGGCTCCGCAGGAGACAGGGCACAAATGTAAAAGCTTTAGGATCAGGTGGTGTGCACTGGCTCCTCCCCCTATGACCCTCCTCCAAGCCTCAGTTAGATTTTTGTGCCCGGCCGAGAAGGGTGCAATCTAGGTGGCTCTCCTAAAGAGCTGCTTAGAGTAAAAGTTTTGTTAGGTTTTTTATTTTCAGTGAGTCCTGCTGGCAACAGGCTCACTGCTACGAGGGACTTAGGGGAGAAGAAGTGAACTCACCTGCGTGCAGGATGGATTGGCTTCTTAGGCTACTGGACACCATTAGCTCCAGAGGGATCGAACACAGGCCCAGCCATGGAGTCCGGTCCCAGAGCCGCGCCGCCGACCCCCTTGCAGATGCCGAAGAGTGAAGAGGTCCAGAAACCGGCGGCAGAAAACTTTTCAGTCTTCATGAGGTAGCGCACAGCACTGCAGCTGTGCGCCATTGTTGTCAGCACACTTCACACCAGCGGTCACTGAGGGTGCAGGGCGCTGGGGGGGGCGCCCTGGGCAGCAATGAAAATACCTATACTGGCTAAAAATACATCACATATAGCCCCTGGGGCTATATGGATGTATTTAACCCCTGCCAGGTCTCAGAAAAACGGGAGAAGAAGCCCGCCGAAAAGGGGGCGGGGCCTATTCTCCTCAGCACACAGCGCCATTTTCCCTCACAGAAATGCTGGTGGGAAGGCTCCCAGGCTCTCCCCTGCACTGCACTACAGGGTTAAAACAGGGTTAAAACTACTACACAAACAGGGTTAAAACAGAGAGGGGGGGCACTTATTTGGCGATATGATTATATATATTAAGATGCTATAAGGGAAAAACACTTATATAAAGGTTGTCCCTGTATAATTATAGCGTTTTGGTGTGTGCTGGCAAACTCTCCCTCTGTCTCCCCAAAAGGCTAGTGGGGTCCTGTCCTCTATCAGAGCATTCCCTGTGTGTGTGCTGTGTGTCGGTACGTGTGTGTCGACATGTATGAGGACGATGTTGGTGAGGAGGCGGAGCAATTGCCTGTAATGGTGATGTCACTCTCTAGGGAGTCGACACCGGAATGGATGGCTTATTCAGGGAATTACGTGATAATGTCAACACGCTGCAAGGTCGGTTGACGACATGAGACGGCCGGCAAAACAATTAGTACCTGTCCAGGCGTCTCAAACACCGTCAGGGGCTTTAAAACGCCCATTTACCTCAGTCGGTCGACACAGACACAGACACGGACACTGACTCCAGTGTCGACGGTGAAGAAACAAACGTATTTTCCATTAGGGCCACACGTTACATGTTAAGGGCAATGAAGGAGGTGTTACATATTTCTGATACTACAAGTACCACAAAAAAGGGTATTATGTGGGGTGTGAAAAAACTACCTGTAGTTTTTCCTGAATCAGATAAATTAAATGAAGTGTGTGATGATGCGTGGGTTTCCCCCGATAGAAAATTATTGGCGGTATACCCTTTCCCGCCAGAAGTTAGGGCGCGTTGGGAAACACCCCTTAGGGTGGATAAGGCGCTCACACGCTTATCAAAACAAGTGGCGTTACCGTCTCCAGATACGGCCGCCCTCAAGGAGCCAGCTGATAGGAGGCTGAAAAATATCCTAAAAAGTATATACACACATACTGGTGTTATACTGCGACCAGCGATCGCCTCAGCCTGGATGTGCAGCGCTGGGGTGGCTTGGTCGGATTCCCTGACTGAAAATATTGATACCCTTGACAGGGACAGTATTTTATTGACTATAGAGCATTTAAAGGATGCATTTCTATATATGCGAGATGCACAGAGGGATATTTGCACTCTGGCATCAAGAGTAAGTGCGATGTCCATATCTGCCAGAAGATGTTTATGGACACGACAGTGGTCAGGTGATGCAGATTCCAAACGGCACATGGAAGTATTGCCGTATAAAGGGGAGGAGTTATTTGGGGTCGGTCCATCGGACCTGGTGGCCACGGCAACAGCTGGAAAATCCACCTTTTTTACCCCAAGTCACATCTCAGCAGAAAAAGACACCGTCTTTTCAGCTTCAGTCCTTTCGTCCCCATAAGGGCAAGCGGGCAAAAGGCCAGTCATATCTGCCCAGGGATAGAGGAAAGGGAAGAAGACTGCAGCAGGCAGCCCATTCCCAGGAACAGAAGCCCTCCACCGCTTCTGCCAAGTCCTCAGCATGACGCTGGGGCCGTACAAGCGGACTCAGGTGCGTGGGGGGGTCGTCTCAAGAGTTTCAGCGCGTAGTGGGCTCACTCGCAAGTGGACCCCTGGATCCTACAAGTAGTATCCCAGGGGTACAGATTGGAGATTCGAAACGTCTCCCCCTCGCAGGCTCCTGATGTCTGCTTTACCAACGTCTTCCTCCGACAGGGAGGCAGTATTGGAAACAATTCACAAGCTGTATTCCCAGCAGGTGATAATCAAAGTACCCCTCCTACAACAAGGAAAGGGGTATTATTCCACACTATATTGTGGTACTGAAGCCAGACGGCTCGGTGAGACCTATTCTAAATCGGAAATCTTTGAACACTTACATACAAAGGTTCAAATCAAGATGGAGTCACTCAGAGCAGTGATAGCGAACCAGGTAGAAGGGGACTATATGGTGTCCCTGGACATCAAGGATGCTTACCTCCATGTCCCAAATTGCCCTTCTCACCAAGCGTACCTCAGGTTCGTGGTACGGAACTGTCACTATCAGTTTCAGACGCTGCCGTTTGGATTGTCCACGGCACCCCGGGTCTTTACCAAAGTAATGGCCGAAATGATGATTCTTCTTCAAAGAAAAGGCGTCTTAATTATTCCTTACTTGGACGATCTCCTGATAAGGGCAAGGTCCAGAGAACAGTTGGAAGTCGGAGTAGCACTATCTCAAGTAGTTCTACGACAGCACGGGTGGATTCTAAATATTCCAAAATCGTAGCCGTTTCCGACGACACGTCTGCTGTTCCTAGGGATGATTCTGGACACAGTCCAGAAAAAGGTGTTTCTCCCGGAGGAGAAAGCCAGGGAGTTATCCGAGCTAGTCAGGAACCTCCTAAAACCAGGAAAAGTGTCAGTGCATCATTGCACAAGAGTCCTGGGAAAAATGGTGGCTTATTACGAAGCGATTCCATTCGGCAGAGTCCACGCAAGAACTTTTCAGTGGGATCTGCTGGACAAATGGTCCGGATCGCATCTTCAGATGCATCAGCGGATAACCCTATCTCCAAGGACAAGGGTGTCTCTCCTGTGGTGGTTACAGAGTGCTCATCTTCTAGAGGGCCGCAGATTCGGCATTCAGGATTGGATGCTGGTGACCACGGAGGCCAGCCTGAGAGGCTGGGGAGCAGTCACACAGGGAAAAAATTTCCAGGGAGTGTGATCAAGTCTGGAGACTTTTCTCCACATAAATATACTGGAGCTAAGGGCAATTTACAATGCTCTAAGCTTAGCAAGACCTCTGCTTCAAGGTCAGCCGGTATTGATCCAGTGGGACAACATCACGGCAGTCGCCCACGTAAACAGACAGGGCGGCACAAGAAGCAGGAGGGCAATGGCAGAAACTGCAAGGATTTTTCGCTGGGCGGAAAATCATGTGATAGCACTGTCAGCAGTGTTCATTCCGGGAGTGGACAACTGGGAAGCAGACTTCCTCAGCAGGCACGACCTCCACCCGGGAGAGTGGGGACTTCATCGGGAAGTCTTCCACATGATTGTGAACCGTTGGGAAAGACCAAAGGTGGACATGATGGCGTCCCGCCTGAACAAAAAAACTGGACAGGTATTGCGCCAGGTCAAGAGACCCTCAGGCAATAGCTGTGGACGTTCTGGTAACACCGTGGGTGTACCAGTCGGTGTATGTGTTCCCTCTTCTGCTTCTCATACCCAAGGTATTGAGAATTATAAGACGTAGAGGAGTAAGAACTATACTCGTGGCTCCGGATTGGCCAAGAAGGACTTGGTACCCGGAACTTCAAGAGATGCTCACAGAGGACTCATGGCCTCTGCCGCTAAGAAGGGACTTGCTTCAGCAAGTACCATGTCTGTTCCAAGACTTACCGCGGCTGCGTTTGACGGCATGGCGGTTGAACGCCGGATCCTAAGGGAAAAAGGCATTCCAGAAGAGGTCATTCCTACCCTGGTCAAAGCCAGGAAGGAGGTGACCGCACAACATTATCACCACATGTGGCGAAAATATGTTGCGTGGTGTGAGGCCAGGAAGGCCCCACGAAGAAATTTCAACTTGGTCGATTCCTGCATTTCCTGCAAACAGGAGTGTCTATGGGCCTCAAATTGGGGTCCATTAAGGTTCAAATTTCGGCCCTGTCGATTTTCTTCCAGAAAGAATTGGCTTCAGTTCCTGAAGTCCAGAAGTTTGTCAAGGGAGTACTGCATATACAACCCCCTTTTGTGCCTCCAGTGGCACTGTGGGATCTCAACGTAGTTCTGGGATTCCTCAAATCACATTGGTTTAAACCGCTCAAATCTGTGGATTTGAAATATCTCACATGGAAAGTGACCATGCTGTTGGCCCTGGCCTCGGCCAGGCGAGTGTCAGAATTGGCGGCTTTGTCTCACAAAAGCCCATATCTGATTGTCCATTCGGACAGGGCAGAGCTGCGGACTCGTCCCCAGTTTCTCCCTAAGGTGGTGTCAGTGTTTCACCTGAACCAGCTTATTGTGGTACCTGCGGCTACTAGGGACTTGGAGGACTCCAAGTTGCTAGATGTTGTCAGGGCCCTGAAAATATAGGTTTCCAGGACGGCTGGAGTCAGGAAAACTGACTTGCTGTTATCCTGTATGCACCCAACAAACTGGGTGCTCTTGCTTCTAAGCAGACGATTGCTAGTTGGATGTGTAGTACAATTCAGCTTGCACATTCTGTGGCAGGCCTGCCACAGCCAAAATATGTAAATGCCCATTCCACAAGGAAGGTGGGCTCATCTTGGGCGGCTGCCCGAGGGGTCTCGGCTTTACAACTTTGCCGAGCTGCTACTTGGTCAGGGGCACACCCTGACTGAGGAGGACCTGGAGTTCTCTCATTCGGTGCTGCAGAGTCATCCGCACTCTCCCGCCCGTTTGGGAGCTTTGGTATAATCCCCATGGTCCTGACGGAGTCCCCAGCATCCACTTAGGACGTCAGAGAAAATAAGAATTTACTTACCGATAATTCTATTTCTCGTAGTCCGTAGTGGATGCTGGGCGCCCATCCCAAGTGCGGATTGTCTGCAATACTTGTACATAGTTATTGTTACAAAAATCGGGTTATTATTGTTGTGAGCCATCTTTTCAGAGGCTCCGCTGTTATCATGCTGTTAACTGGGTTCAGATCACAGGTTGTACAGTGTGATTGGTGTGGCTGGTATGAGTCTTACCCGGGATTCAAAATCCTTCCTTATTGTGTACGCTCGTCCGGGCACAGTATCCTAACTGAGGCTTGGAGGAGGGTCATAGGGGGAGGAGCCAGTGCACACCACCTGATCCTAAAGCTTTTACTTTTGTGCCCTGTCTCCTGCGGAGCCGCTAATCCCATGGTCCTGACGGAGTCCCCAGCATCCACTACGGACTACGAGAAATAGAATTATCGGTAAGTAAATTCTTATTTTTTCCCAGGACCCTTGTGCATTGATGCACCGATACTTGACCTGGTTTTAGGAGGTTTCTGACTAGCTCGGATAACTCCCTGGCTTTCTCCTCCGGGAGAAATACCTTTTTCTGGACTGTCCAGAATCATCCCTAGATCAGCTGCGATTTTGGAATATTGAGAATCCAACCGTGCTGTCGTAACACTTCTTGAGATAGTGCTACCCCGACTACCAACTGTTCCCGCGATCTCGCCCTTATCAGGAGATCGTCCAAGTACGGGGTAATTAAAACTCCCTTCCTTCGAAGGAGTATCATCATTTCGGCCATTACCTTGGTAAAGACCCGCGGTGCCGTGGACAATCCAAACGGCAGCGTTTGGAACTGATAGTGGCAGTTCTGTACCACAAACCTGAGGTACCCTTGGTGAGAAGGGTAAATTGGGACATGCAGGTAAGCATCCTTGATGTACAGTGACACCATATAATCCCCTTCCTCCAGGCTCCAGATAACCGCTCTGAGTGACTCCATCTTGAATTTGAACTTCTTTATGTAAGTGTTCAATGACTTTAGATTTAAAATGGGTCTCACCGAGCCGTCCGGCTTCGGTACCACAAACATTGTGGAATAATACCCCTTTCCTTGTTGCAGGAGGGGTACCTTGATTATCACCTGCTGGGAATACAGCTTGTGAATAGCTTCTAATACCGCCTCCCTATCGGAAGGAGTCGTCGGTAAGGCAGACTTTAGGAAACGGCGAGGGGGAGACTTCTCGAAATTCCAATTTGTACCCCTGAGATACTACCTGAAGGATCCAGGGATCTACTTGTGAGCGAGCCCACTGTGCGCTGAAATTCTTGAGACGGGCCCCCACCGTACCTGAGTCCGCCTGTAGAGCCCCAGCGTCATGCTGAGGACTTGGCGGAAGCGGGGGAGGACTTCTGTTCCTGGGAACTGGCTGTTTGCTGCAGCCTTTTTCCTCTCCCTCTGCCACGGGGCAGAAAAGAGGAGCCTTTTGCCCGCTTGCCCTTATGGGGCCGAAAGGACTGCGTATGATAATACGATGTCTTCTTTTGCTGAGAGGCGACCTGGGGTAAAAACGTGGATTTCCCAGCAGTTGCCGTGGAAACCAGGTCCGACAGACCTACTCCAAATAACTCCTCCCCTTTATAAGGCAATGCTTCCATATGCCTTTTAGAATCGGCATCACCTGACCACTGCCGAGTCCATAACCCCCTTCTGGCGGAAATGGACATAGCACTTACTCTTGATGCCAGTCGGCAAATATCCCTCTGTGCATCACGCATGTATAAAAATGCATCTTTTAAATGCTCTACAGTCAGTAATATACTGTCCCTATCCAGGGTATCAATATTTTCTGTCAGGGAGTCTGACCAAGCCACCCCAGCACTGCACATCCAGGCTGAGGCGATCGCTGGTCGCAGTATAACACCAGTGTGTGTGTATGTACACTTTAGGATAGTCTCCTGCTTTCTGTCAGCAGGTTCCTTAAGGGCGGCCGTATCCGGAGACGGTAGTGCCACCTGTTTGGACAAGCGTGTGAGCGCTTTATCCACCCTAGGGGGTGTTTCCCAACGTGCCCTATCCTCTGGCGGGAAAGGGTACACTGCCAATAACTTCTTAGGAATTATCAGTTTTTTATCAGGAGAAACCCACGCTTCATCACACACTTCATTTAATTCCTCAGATGCAGGAAAAACTACAGGTAGTTTTTTCTCACCAAACATAATACCCTTTTTAGTGGTACCTGTGGTATTATCAGAAATGTGTAAAACATTTTTCATTGCCTCAATCATGTAACGTGTGGCCCTACTGGAAGTTACATTTGTCTCCTCGTCGTCGACACTGGAGTCAGTATCCGTGTCGACGTCTGTATCTGCCATCTGAGGTAGCGTGTGTTTTAGAGCCCCTGATGGCCTTTGAGACGCCTGGACAGGCACAAGCTGAGAAGCCGGCTGTCCCATGTCATCAAACTTCTTATGTAAAGAGTTGACACTTTCACATAATTCCTTCCATAAGCCCATCCACTCAGGTGTCGACCCCCTAGGGGTGACATCTCCACTACAGGCAATTGCTCCGCCTCCACATCATTTTCCTCTTCATACATGTCGACACAGCCGTACCGACACACAGCACACACACCGGGAATGCTCCGAAAGAGGACAGGACCCCACTAGCCCTTTGGGGAGACAGAGGGAGAGTATGCCAGCACACACCAGAGCGCTATATATATACAGGGATATCACTATATAGAGTGTTTTCCCTTATAGTTGCTGTTATATGTAATACTGCGCCTAAATAGTGCCCCCCCCCCTCTCTTTTTTACCCTTTTTTGTAGTGCAGGACTGCAGGGGAGAGTCAGGGAGACGTCCTTCCAGCGGAGCTGTGAGGGAAAATGGCGCCAGTGTGCTGAGGGAGATAGCTCCGCCCCCTTTTCGGCTGACTTTTCTCCCGCTTTTTTGTAAAATCTGGCAGGGGTTAATGTACATCCATATAGCCCTGGGGGTTATATGTGATGTATTTTTGCCAGCCAAGGTGTTAATATTGCTGCTCAGGGCGCCCCCCCCAGCACCCTGCACCCATCAGTGACCGCAGTGTGAGGTGTGCATGAGGAGCAATGGCGCACAGCTGCAGTGCTGTGCGCTACCTTGATGAAGACTGATGTCTTCTGCCGCCGATTTTCCGGACCTCCTCTTGCTTCTGGCTCTGTAAGGGGGCCGGCGGCGCGGCTCTGGGACCGGACTCCGAGGCTGGGCCTGTGTTCGATTCCTCTGGAGCTAATGGTGTCCAGTAGCCTAAGAAGCCCAAGCTGGCTGCAAGCAGGCAGGTTCGCTTCTTCTCCCCTTAGTCCCTCGATGCAGTGAGCCTGTTGCCAGCAGGTCTCACTGAAAATAAAAAACCTAAAACTAAACTTTTCACTAAGCAGCTCAGGAGAGCCACCTAGTGTGCACCCTTCTCGTTCGGGCACAAAAATCTAACTGAGGCTTGGAGGAGGGTCATAGGGGGAGGAGCCAGTGCACACCAGCTAGTCCTAAAGCTTTACTTTTGTGCCCAGTCTCCTGCGGAGCCGCTATTCCCCATGGTCCTTACGGAGTTCCCAGCATCCACTAGGACGTCAGAGAAAAGGAATTATTTTGTCCTTTTCTTTCCTCGTATATGTGTAGTTAATCTACAAAAGTGTTTTGGGAGCACCACCAATAGCAAAGTGCTATCCAAAGATTTGGCTATTAGCACTATTTACATTGGTTATTTTCATATCTGCTTATGTTTTAGTGTGGCCGCCCTACAGCGCACTGCTAGTGCGGAACCAACAAACCATATTCCATACCAATTAACCCTGTCTTACAAGATAAGCATGTTAGGGATGTAGGAGTGCTTGATAAATTCTCCTCGTCACTTTTTCCGCTCACAGACATGGTAATAATCTGTTAATGACTACACAATTTGTGACTGAAAATCACCTAAATATGAGTATATAGAAGTGAGATCAATCTGACCACAGTGCACCTGAATTGAGGGTCAGCACTCATACTAGCAGTCAGGTACATGTTAAAGCATTAGACATTGTCACATGAGAATACAACCCCCATTACAACTTATAAATAAGTAGGAAAATTGTACTTCTGTTTTTAACTGGTTCCTTTTTTCAACATTACATGCAGAAAACACAGTAATATAAGGATCTCATATGCAATAGGTACTAAAAATTAACAATTCAAACTAACAAGTAGAGAGAATTTTTAGTACTGTATACCCTTCCTCTGGAGAGCGGGATACAGGGAGACTCACCACACTTCCATATCCAAGCAAATGCGCTCATAAGATGCTGAGTGGATTCAGACGCTACTGATGTACACTACCGCTCTTGTATAACTGATAACGGACACAGTCGCTCCTGCGGACACGGACGCTCAGCGACTTCCACGTGTATGCAGACGCTAAGGCCTGTGACTCGGTCTAGGCGGGATCTCTAGTGTACACAACCACAGCGTCTAAGTACCCTCGTGGTAGCGTCTGAGCCGGAAGTGAGGTCACTCAGTTCATGAAACGAGAGATGCGTGGAAACTGGCCATGAACTCGGAGGAGGGACGGCCGGGAGAGTGTCTGAATCCCCCTGTTGACTTAGACTCTAAGGATCGCGGCCTCTACCTAGTGCTGGCGCTTATGATCCCTGGAGCGTAGCGCTGTCGCACTCGAGATGTTCGGTGCATCAACACAGTCTGTTTGTAGTCTCCACCAAATCAGTGTAGCTGTGTCCGGACCCCCCCTAGTAAGAGGAAATCCATAGACTTACCGTCCCCCCATGCTCCGGCCACAGCCTGGTTACGTCTGCTGGACCTGCTAGGACATCCGACACAGACGCCCGTCGAGACAGCACTATTACCGTGAAGGTAAGCGTTGTTGCGACCCAGTGGGGAGTTGTTGGAGCGACTTATTCCAGTATGCGTTTAAGACGCTGTTAGGAAAAGTCGCTCAAAAAAATATAGTAAGTCTATAAAAATAAAATAATAAAAGCTTGAGGTTGCTTTATTCACAGCAGCCCTGTGACCATGCGGCTTCTTGCCGCACCAAGCAAAAAACTGATCTGACTGAGTCAGTGGGCGAGACTATATGGTGAGGCCCCGATGCATCCTGGGAGGCCAGAAAGCTCGTGACCGTGTTGGTGCCATTTTCGCTGTCGCTCAACCATATCCCAATGTTATCCTGTGGATAATCCTGTGGACCCAGCCAGGTGAAGCCCTTTTTAGAGATTAACTAGATACACTACTCCAACTCTGCAGTACTTTCGGACAGCGAAGTTTAAAAACAAAAACAAAGGTTCTTCTACGGCATTTAAAGGCAATAGAGGTAAACCCAGTAAACCAGCAACTGTAGGTTCACAGGAACAGAACCCCGGTTCTGCTTCCTCTAAGCCTTCAGCATGATGGTGGGCCGCACTGCCTGGAAGACAGGCAGGTCGGAGCCCATTTGAGACTCTTCAGTCACTTCTGGGCAACGTCATGCCAGGATCCCTGGGTCAAAGTTCTTATAGCCCAGGGCTACAGACTGGAGTTTCAGGTACTCCCACCTCACAGATTCTTCAAATCAGGCTTACCAGCTTCTCAAGAAGCAAGTATGACTTTACAGGAAGCAATCCTGAAACTGGTACAGACTCAGGTCATTGTTCAGCTACAAGGTCAGGGTTATTATTTCAACCTGTTTGTAGTTCCGAAACTGGACGGTTCGGTAAGGCCCATTTTAAATCTCAAGTCGTTGAACCCGTAATTACGGGTGTTCAAGTTCAAGATGGAGTCTCTGAGAGCGGTGATCTCAGGTCTAGAGGAAGGGAATACTTGGTGTCTCTGGATATCAAGGATGCTTACCTTCATATTCTGATTTGGCCGCCTCAGCAAGCTTATCTAAGGTTTGCCTTACAGGACTGTCACTACCAGTTCCAGGCCCTGCCATTAGGGTGTTCACCAAGGTAATGGCAAAGATGATGTTTCTCCTCCGCAAACAGGGAGTGAACATAATACCATACCTGGACGATCTGCTGATAAAAGCACCATCCAGGGAGATGTTGTTAGACAACATTGCTCTCTCAACCCGACTGCTCCAGGATCACGGGTGGATTCTGAACCTACCAAAATCTCATCTGGAACCAACACGGAGGCTTCTGCTCCTGGGGATGATACTGAATACGGAGGCACAGAAGGTGTTACTTCCGTTGGAAAAGGCATTGGGATCCAGTCGATGGTGCAGGATGTTCTAACACAAACCCGGATATCGGTGCATCTATGCATTTGCTTTCTGGAGAAGATGGTGGCAGCTTACGAGGCGCTGCAGTACGGAAGGTTTCACGCAAGGCCCTTCCAGCTGGATCTGTTGGACAAATGGTCCGGATCACATCTTCACATGCACCAGAGGATCTGTCTGTCGCCAAAAGCCAGGATTTCTCTTCTGTGGTGGCTTCAGACTTCTCATTTGACCGAAGGCCGGAGGTTCGGGATTAAAAATTGGATTCTGCTAACCACAGACGCAAGCCTCAGAGGTTCAGGAGCAGTCACCCAGGGGGAACAGTTCCAATATGGTCAAGTCAGGAAGCCATTCTTCCAATCAACATTCTTCTTCAAGATCAAGCCATTTAAGTTCAGTCGGACAATGTGACTTCAGTAACGTACATAAACCGACAGGGCGGAACGAAGAGCTGGGCAGCAATGTCAGAGGTAACAAGGATTCTCTTCTGGGCAGAAAGGCATGCTGTGGTGTTGTCCGCGATCTTCATTCCGGAAGTAGACAACTGGAAAGCAGACTTCCACAGCAGACACGACCTCCACCCAGGAGAGTGGGGCCTTCACCCGGAGGTGTTCGGGTGCTTGACACGTCGGCGGGGAATTCCACAAATCGACATGATGGCCTCTCGTCTCAACAAGAAGCTCAAGCGGTATTGTTCCAGGTCGAGGGACCCACAAGCAGTGGCGGTGGATGCTCTGGTGACTCCATGGGTCTACCAGATGGTGTACATGTTTCCACCACTCCCATTCATCCCAAAGATTCTCAAAAGTACAAAAAGGGAAAAGATTCAAGCAATTCAAATTGCTCCGGACTGGCCAATAAGGGCCTGGTATGCGGATCTATTGGAGATGCTCCCAGAGGACCCGTGGCCTCCACCTCTACGTTTGACGGCATGGAGGTTGAGCATCAAATTCTAGCCCAGAAAGGGATCCCAGTTAGGGTTATTCCAACCCTGATACAAGCCAGAAAGGGGGTAACATCTAAACATTGCCACCATATTCGGAAAAAATATGTCTCTTGGTGTGAGAACAGGAAATTTCCTGCGGTGGAATTTTGACTGGGACGCTTCCTCCTTTTTCTGCAGTCATGTGGGCCTATGTTTGGGCTCCATAAAAGTCCAGATATCGACCTTATCCATTTTCTTCCAGAAACAATTGGCTTCTGTCCCTGAGGTTCAGACATTTTTGAAGGGGGTTCTGCACATCCAACCGCCCTTTGTGCCTCCTACTGCACCTTGGGATCTCAACGTGGTGTTGCAGTTCCTGCAGTCGGAATGGTTTGAGCCGTTACAGGATGTAGACGTCAAGTTTCTTACGTGGAAGGCTGTCACGCTGTTGGCCTTGGCTTCTGTGAGGCGTGTGTCAGAGCTGGGGGCATTGTCTCACAAAAGCCCCTATTTGATTTTTCATGAAGATAGGGCTGAACAATTTCTTCCGAAGGTGGTGTCTGCGTTTCATATCAACCAACCTATTGTGGTTCCGGTGGTTACTGACACCTCTGCTACTTCAAAGTCCTTGGATGTGGTGAGGGCTTTGAAGATCTATGTGAAGCGGACAGCTCGTCACAGAAAATCTGACTCGCTGTTCTTTATGATCCCAATAAAATTGGGTGTCCTGCTTCAAAGCAGACAATTGCACGCTGGATCAGGCTTACTATCCAGCATTAAAACAATAAGAGAGGAGCGCTGAAAGGAAGTAGATTAAAATAAAATAAAAAATTGCAAACACCTGTGAAAAAAGAAATGATTAATAAATAATGTTTACAGCACCTTTGTGCTGATGTGAAAGTCCTGTGCGGGAGTCCTTTTACAGACGCCGGAGCTGCGATCCGTGCTGCGGCTGCAGTGGGGAAACCTAACTGTCTGTCTCTCCCTTACTCTGCCTACCTTCAGTCACGTCCATGTGTCAGCTCTCCCATGTGGATCGCGTCCTGCTGGCTTGTTCCCGATGCTGTTTTTTGCACTCTCGTCTTCGCACCCGTCTGGCGCAGGCGGGATGACGTCAGGGCTTTCACTTGTTAACTCCTCACCAACGCGTTTCGGACTTGCTGGTCCTTAATCATCCAAGATTAAGGACCAGCAAGTCCGAAACGCGTTGGTGAGGAGTTAACAAGTGAAAGCCCTGACGTCATCCCGCCTGCGCCAGACGGGTGCGAAGACGAGAGTGCAAAAAACAGCATCGGGAACAAGCCAGCAGGACGCGATCCACATGGGAGAGCTGACACATGGACGTGACTGAAGGTAGGCAGAGTAAGGGAGAGACAGACAGTTAGGTTTCCCCACTGCAGCCGCAGCACGGATCGCAGCTCCGGCGTCTGTAAAAGGACTCCCGCACAGGACTTTCACATCAGCACAAAGGTGCTGTAAACATTATTTATTAATCATTTCTTTTTTCACAGGTGTTTGCAATTTTTTATTTTATTTTAATCTACTTCCTTTCAGCACTCCTCTCTTATTGTTTTATTGCTATTATTAACTTAAAGGAACAGCTTCATATTTTTAGCGCGGGTCATTCACCACATTCATTACTATCCAGCATGCTTATTCCACGGCAGGTTTGCCATGTCCAAAATTTGTACAGGCCCACTCTACTAGGTGGTGGGTTCTTCCTGGGCGGCTGGCCGGGGTGTCTCAGCTTTACAGCTCTGTCGAGCAGCTACTTGGTCAGGTTTGAACATGTTTGCTAAGTTCTACAACTTCAATACTTTGGCCTCTGAGGACCTTCAGTTTGGTCAATCAGTTCTGCAGGAACCTCACCATTCTCCCACCCGGTTTGGGAGCTTTGGTACATCCCCATGGTACTGATGTGGACCCCAGTATCCTCTAGGACGTAAGAGAAAATAGGATTTTAATTACCTACCGGTAAATCTTTTTCTCGTAGTCCATAGAGGATACTGGGCGCCCTCCCAGTGCTTCGTTTCTCCCTGCACTGTTACTTGATTAAGTATTGTTGGTTCAGCGGTTGCTGTTCCTTGGTTAAAGTTTGGTTAGCTTGGCTTTCCTCTAGTTTATGTGTGCTGGTTCGGAATCTCACCACTATCCTTTTATATGCTTCTCTCAAAGTATGTCCGTCTCCTTGGACACAGTTTCCTAGACTGAGTCTGGTAGGAGGGGCATAGAGGGAGGAGCCAGGCCACACTATCAAGTTCTTAAAGTGCCCATGGCTCCTAGTGGACCTGTCTATACTCCATGGTACTGATGTGGACCCCAGTATCCTCTACGGACTACGAGAAAAGGATTTACTGGTAGGTAATTAAAATCCTATTTTTTTTGCCGGTAGTTATATATGTACGCCATATTTGCCAACTCTCCTGGAATGATCAGGGGACACGGTACGCCCACTTACTAATGAAACAGGCAGCGCAGAGGCTGTGATTACATGATTTTGAACTAATTGGGGATTCAGTGGAAGCTGGACCAGACCAAATTCAGCTCCCCAGCGGCAGAGGTCGCTGCAAGGAGCTGATCCGGTCCAGCGTTCCGGACAGTGAGCCGGTCCGGTTTTCACAGAATCCCAACTAATTGCATCATCATAGCCCCAGTAGTCCCATGTAAGTGGTGCTGGAATTTGAAGGCCTGTGACGCAGGAGGCGGGACCAAGAGACAGAGGGAAGCTTAAAGTATTGGTAAGTATGTTGTGCGTTGAGATTTTTGCTTTATGACCCTCGATTTGAGGTGACCTTTGTCCTGACTTGTGGGAAGTTGGTATTTTGCACATCATTCTACAAAGGTGTTTTTGAGGAGAAGCGTTGGGGCCAAAGATGTATAATGACACTAAAGTACCAATGATGGCCATCAGTTGTCTGCCACTGGTTGTTGATGGTTTTGCCAGCGAAGGCAGAGGTCCGGATTTATCCACCATCGTTGGCAAACTGTAAACAATTTTTTTACCCCCTGTCGGCTCCGGGGGCAAGGTGATGAAAGGCCAACCATACCCCACCATCAATGGTATCATGCCATCAATGGAAATCACTGAGCACTACTGGCCATCCCAATAAAGTGGGTCCAGCTTGAGTCATCACACCATGTTCCAGCCCATATTGTGAGCAGGTAAAACCCCTATGAGGAGAATCAAGAGGTGTTACCCTAATTTACAATATACCAATTATTAGCTAGGCAGTAGCATGTGTAACATGATTAGATGCAGCTGTTCGGTAACAAAATGTCCTTGAAAATAAAGGTTGCAGTTGTCATTATTGAAGGTGTAATGTCATCTGTCAGCCACAGCAAGTATTGCAGTGGATTCTCAGTGCCAAGAAGTTAAAAGTATAAATCACATCTAGAGAAGAGCGATACGTGGATAAGTCCACCAAATGTGATAAAAGGTGTCACTGTGGGTGCAGCTCCGCCAGCACTGGTCTGACACACTTTGTAGTCATTCTCTTTCATGGACGCACTAATAGAGCACCTCGATACTGCGAATCTAATTACAATCCACGTTTTATCCCCCAGAGGAGAACCTAGATCTGATTCCACACTATGGCCCTCATTCCGAGTTGATCGCTCGTTAGCTGCTTTTAGCAGCAATGCAAACGCTAGGCCGCCGCCCTCTGGGTGTGTATCTTAGCTTAGCAGAAGTGCATTGCTACAAAAAAATATTGTGCAGTTTCAGAGTAGCTCGAGACTTACTCCGAGCTAGCGATCACTTCAGACTGTTTCGTTCCTGGTTTGACGTCACAAACACGCCCTGCGTTCGGCCAGCCACGCCTATGTTTCCCCAGCCACTCCTGCGTTTTTCCACACACTCCCCGAAAACGGTCAGTTACCACCCAGAAACACCCACTTCCTGTCAATCACTCTGCGGCCAGCAGTGCAACTGAAAAGCGTTGCTAGACCTTGTGTGAAACTACATCGGCTTTTGTGAAAGTACGATGCGCGTGCGCACTGCGCCCCATATGCATGCGCAGAAGTGCCGCTTTTTCACCTAATTGCTGCGAACGAAAGCAACTAGCGATCAACTCGGAATGAGGGCCTATGTCATGGACGGCCAAGGGCGGAGAGTCCAGAACTAAAATTGAATAATAAAGGTAGGAGAAGGTGCTCCTGTCCATGGACCGATACACTGGTGTAGGATTGTGAAGAAAGCGGGCAATGCAAAGAGAAGAACTGACACAGGTGCTGGGACTGATTAAAACCAGGTAAAATGCAGGCTTTAATTTTGCGAGCCACAGAACCTGTGTAAATCATAAATTTCCCGGATTAAAGGGATATTATTGCAAGTTTACATATGTACTACAAAACTCTTCACACATCATTCAGCCCCATCACTACATGCCCAATCTCTTCATATCATTCTGAACGAACCCCAGGAGTTCCAATGACCACCAACTTTTAATGAACTAATTCCACCAATGAATGCATTAATTACAACCTTTCCCAAAAGCAGGGCTTCAACTAGGAAAGGAGGGGGGTGGATTGTTGGGGGGTCCACATGCCCCGGGCACTGGTTTTGTGGGGGCGCAGGGTGTATGCCCTCCAACACACAGCTGGTTCTACCTTTTTGCTGCTTTCTGGTGTCCCCTGCTGCCACTGACAAGAGCTGAAGGGGAAGATAAGAGGGGCCGCTTCCATGCGCTGCTGACACCAGCGTGTCAGCATGATGATTGGAGATCCCCTGCCGGGTGCTGTGTATGGGAGAGCGCTTCCGCATCTACTTTTATCAGTGACATCAGCAGACGTGCTCTCCCATACACTGCACCAGACACAGGAATCTCTACTCAGCGTGCTGACAATCTGGTGTCAGCAGCGCATGGAAGCAGCCCCTCTCATGAACCAGATGTGCACGGCATACCACCTCTTCTAACCCATGGTGACAAGACTCCCGCGAGGCACCCAACCCTTTACGCAGCTAAACCTGATTACTATAGACGTGATATGTGGGATAACAGGGATCATTATAGAAGAGAGATTGGGCGTGATATGTCATTTGAATACCGCCCATTATCTCTTATTGAGGTCACTAAGCTAGCAACCTGGATTCCAAATGGGGGGAAAGGGACCAAACTTCTGCCTTGCCCTGGGTGCCAAAAATCCTAGTTGTGGTCCTGCAAAAAGAGCCAGTACCTTGTCTTTCAAGATTTACAGTGGATCTTTCATGTGAAGGAAGAAGCGAGAGAACATGGCGCATTCCTGTAAACCACTAACCTCTCTCTTCCCACTCAAACCAATTGATGCAGTAGCGGTTTCCTCCAATCAGCTTTTCTTTTTTAATTTCAGTCACAGTCCCAGCTCAGACATACTGAATAGCAGTCAGGATAGGGCAGTGGTTCTCAATCTGCGCTGTGGCAACCTGGGATGCCTCAGGACACTTGCAGGGGTGCCATGGATTGATGTTCCAGGAATAATTCTAATTATTTATGATCAATGTATCAGGCAAAACCAGTGCTGGTGGCTGCCAGTCATAAACTATGTGGACAAACAGAAGCAAATCTTGTCCTTCACAACACAATTGCACCTAAGGATAATATATAAACACGATTTACTAAATTTAGTATTTCTAAATTGAAATAAAATTTCAATAAAAAACGTTTGGCCTAGGGGTGCCGTGAAAATAAATTGGATACTCTAGGGCGCTGTCATTCAGAAACATTTGGGAACCAATGCTATAGGGCAGGCATTCCCAACCACGGTCCTCAAGGCACACCAACAGTGCAGGTTTTAGTGATATCCAGGCTGCAGCACAGGTGGTTAAATCAAAATAACTGAGCTATTAAGTCACCTTTGCTGAAGCCTGGATATCACTAAAACCTGCACTGTTAGTGTGCCTTGAGGACCGTGGTTGGGAATGCCTGCTATAGGGGTATGAACCTGGATGGAGCTGAGAGACAGAAATGAAAGCTTGCCTGACCACCTAACCAGACATGGGTAAAAATATAACAGCCCGTGATTTCCACGATTCGGACGGGAGTCATTTAAAAGCGGCAGTTAGTTTAAAAGGTAAAATCAGGTGTTTTTTTGTCATAAACTAATTGCCGCTTTGACTCTAGTGACTACATCACCGGTATTGTGCCAGCTCCCATTGGCACAATTTTGGGCTATTGCATTTGGCCCTGTGACACATTTCCTCAATGACATGTGGAGCCCACACAACTACGGTTGATTAGGAACGGGCCTGGGCTGGTTTTCACTATTATACCAGGGGAACCCCATGCTCATGGTCTCCATGTTTTATTGGGAACTAGTCCATGCTGTGTAGCACTGAGGCTGGTTGAGAATTTTGGCTACAGTCATTCTGCCTAATCATTACATGATTTACTTATACTGCCACTTTGCAGTTCATTTTAATTCTGTTTCTACATGTATCACACACACTGGAAACCCCACTGAAATAAAAAGCCCATCACAGCTCTCATCCTCAACTGAAACACGTGAGCACCTCAAATGCCATCAACTGAATATAAAACATATTTCAAGCCGCATTTAAATAAGTTTTGACATGCAGCTTTCACTTGTCTTTTCTTTAGGTAAATGCAATGTTACTGTATAAGGGACTTTAAGAGGTTTAAAAAACTAAACTATGTTAAAGCAGTGTAACATAGCATTTCTGTATTATATATTAAACTAGGTCTGTATTATATATTAAACTAGGTGTAAATATAAAACTACTGTAATTTGTTAATAATAAGAATTTACTTACCGATAATTCTATTTCTCGGAGTCCGTAGTGGATGCTGGGGTTCCTGAAAGGACCATGGGGAATAGCGGCTCCGCAGGAGACAGGGCACAAAAGTAAAGCTTTTACAGGTCAGGTGGTGTGTACTGGCTCCTCCCCCTATGACCCTCCTCCAGACTCCAGTTAGGTACTGTGCCCGGACGAGCGTACACAATAAGGGAGGATTTTGAATCCCAGGTAAGACTCATACCAGCCACACCAATCACACCGTACAACTTGTGATCTAAACCCAGTTAACAGTATGATAACAGAGGAGCCTCTGAAAGATGGCTTCCTAAACAATAACCCGAATTAGTTAACAATAACTATGTACAAGTATTGCAGATAATCCGCACTTGGGATGGGCGCCCAGCATCCACTACGGACTCCGAGAAATAGAATTATCGGTAAGTAAATTCTTATTTTCTCTATCGTCCTAAGTGGATGCTGGGGTTCCTGAAAGGACCATGGGGATTATACCAAAGCTCCCAAACGGGCGGGAGAGTGCGGATGACTCTGCAGCACCGAATGAGAGAACTCCAGGTCCTCCTTTGCCAGGGTATCAAATTTGTAAAAATTTACAAACGTGTTCTCCCCTGACCACGTAGCTGCTCGGCAGAGTTGTAATGCCGAGACCCCTCGGGCAGCCGCCCAAGATGAGCCCACCTTCCTTGCGGAATGGGCCTTAACAGATTTAGGCTGTGGCAGGCCTGCCACAGAATGTACAAGTTGAATTTTGTTACAAATCCAACGAGCAATCGACTGCTTAGAAGCAGGTGCACCCAACTTGTTGGGTGCATACAGTATAAACAGCGAGTCAGATTTTCTGACTCCAGCCGTCCTTTAAATGTATATTTTTAAGGCTCTGACAACGTCCAACAACTTGGAGTCCTTCAAGTCGTCTGTAGCCGCAGGCACTACAATAGGCTGGTTCAGGTGAAACGCTGATACCACCTTAGGGAGAAAATGCGGACGCGTCCGCAGCTCTGCCCTATGTCGAATGGAAAATTAAATAAGGGCTTTTATAAAACAAAGCCGCCAGTTCAGATACTCTCCCGGCCGAAGCCAGGGCCAGTAACATAGTCACTTTCCATGTGAGATATTTCAAATCCACATTCTTTAGTGGTTCAAACCAATTGGATTTGAGGAAATCTAAAACTACATTTAGATCCCACGGTGCCACCTTAGGCACCACAGGAGGCTGTATATGCAGTACTCCTTTGATAAAAATCTGGACCTCAGGGACTGAGGCCAATTCTTTTTGGAAGAATATTGATAGGGCCGAAATTTGAACCTTAATAGATCCCAATTTGAGACCCATAGACAATCCTGATTGCAGGAAATGTAGGAAAACGACCCAGTTGAAATTCCTCCATCGGAGCACTCCGCTGCTCGCACCACGCAACATATTTTCGCCAAATACGGCGATAATGCTTCGCGGTGACTTCCTTCCTTGCCTTTATCAAGGTAGGAATGACTTCTTCTGGAATGCCTTTTCCTTTTAGGATCTGGCATTCAAACGCCATGCCGTCAAACGCAGCCGCGGTAAGTCTTGAAAAAGACAAGGACCCTGCTGAAGCAGGTCCCTTCTCAGAAGTAGAGGCCACGGATCGTCCGTGACCATCTCTTGAAGTTCCGGGTACCAAGTCCTTCTTGGCCAATCCGGAGCCACTAGTCTTACTCCTCTTTGCCGTATAATCCTCAATACCTTTGGTATGAGAGGCAGAGGAGGAAACACATATACGGACTGGTACACCCAAAGTGTTACCAACGCGTCCACAGCTATTGCCTGCGGATCTCTTGACCTGGCGCAATAACTGTCCAGTGTCTTGTTGAGGCAAGACGCCATCATGTCCACCATTGGTTTTACCCAACGGTTTAATAGCATGTGGAAAACTTCTGGATGAAGTACCCACTCTCCCGGGTGAAGGTCATGTCTGCTGAGGAAGTCTGCTTCCCAGTTGTCCACGCCCGGGATGAATACTGCTGACAGTGCTATCACGTGATTCTCCGCCCAGCGAAGGATCCTGGCAGCCTCTGCCATTCTGTTTCTTGTGCCGCCCTGTCTGTTTACATGGGCGACTGCCGTGATGTTGTCCGACTGGATCAACACCGGTCTTCCTTGAAGCAGAGGTTCCGCCTGGCTTAGAGCATTGTAGATTGCTCTTAGTTCCAGAATGCTTATGTGAAGAGACTTTTTCAGGCTCGACCACACTCCCTGGAAATTTCTTCCCTGTGTGACTGCTCCCCAGCCTCTCAGGCTGGCACTGTGGTCACCAGGATCCAATCCTGCATGCCGAATCTGCGGCCCTCCAATAGATGAGCCTCCTGCAACCACCACAGAAGGGATACCCTTGTCCTCGGCGACAGGGTTATCCGCAGGTGCATCTGAAGATGCGACCCTGACCATTTGTCCAACAGATCCCTTTGCATGGAATCTGCCGAAAGGGATTGCTTCGTAAGAAGCTACCATTTTTTCCCAGGACTCTTGTGCATTGATGTACAGACACCTTTCCTGGTTTTAGGAGGTTCCTGACCAGGTCAGATAACTCCTTGGCTTTTTCTTCGGGAAGAAAAACCTTTTTCTGAACTGTGTCCAGAATCATCCCCAGGAACATCAGACGAGTTGTCGGCATTAATTGGGATTTTGGAATATTCAGAATCCATCCGTGCTGCTTTAGCACCTCTTGAGATAGTGCTAAACCCATCTCTAGCTGTTCTCTGGACCTTGTCCTTATTAGGAGATCGTCCAAGTATGGGATAATTAATACGCCTTTTCTTCGAAGAAGAAATATTATCTCGGCCATTACCTTTGTAAAGACCCGAGGTGCCGTGGACAAACCAAACGGCAGCGTCTGAAACTGATAGTGACAGTTTTGTACAACGAACCTGAGGTACCCCTGGTGTGAGGGGTAATTGGAACGTGGAGATACGCATCCTTGATGTCCAAGGATACCATAAAGTCCCCTTCTTCCAGGTTCGCTATCACTGCTCTGAGTGACTCCATCTTGAACTTGAACTTCTTTATGTACAGGTTCAAGGACTTCAGATTTAGAATAGGCCGTACCGAGCCATCCGGCTTCGGTACCACAAAAAGAGTGGAATAATACCCCTTCCCTTGTTGTAGAAGAGGTACCTTGACTATCACCTGCTGAGAATACAGCTTGTGAATGGCTTCCAAAACCGTCTCCCTTTCTGAGGGGGACGTTGGTAAAGCCGACTTCAGGAAACGGCGAGGTGGCTCTGTCTCTAATTTCAACCTGTACCCCTGAGATATTATCTGCAGGATCCAGGGATTTACCTGCGAGTGAGCCCACTGCGCGCTGTAATTTTTGAGACGACCGCCTACCGCCCCCAAGTCCGCTTGCGAAGCCCCAGCGTCATGCTGAGGCTTTTGTAGAAGCCGGGGAGGGCTTCTGTTCCTGGGAAAGAGCTGCCTGTTGCTGTCTCTTCCCTCGTCCTCTGCCTCGTGGCAGATATGAATAGCCCTTTGCTCTCTTATTTTTAAAGGAACGAAAAGGCTGCGGTTGAAAAGTCGGTGCCTTTTTCTGTTGGGGAGTGACTTGAGGTAGAAAGGTGGATTTCCCGGCCGTAGCCGTGGCCACCAAATCCGATAGACCGACCCCAAATAACTCCTCTACGCATCGCCTGTCCACTGTCGTGTCCATAAAGCTCTTCTGGCCGAAATGGACATAGCACTTACCCGTGATGCCAGTGTGCAGATATCTCTCTGTGCATCACGCATATAAAGAAATGCATCCTTTATTTGTTCTAACGACAGTAAAATATTGTCCCCGTCCAGGGTATCAATATTTTCGATCAGGGACTCTGACCAAACTACCCCAGCACTGCACATCCAGGCAGTCGCAATAGCTGGTCGTAGTATAACACCTGCATGTGTGTATATACCTTTTTGGATATTTTCCATCCTCCTATCTGATGGATCTTTAAGTGCGGCCGTCTCAGGAGAGGGTAACGCCACTTGTTTTGATAAGCGTGTTAGCGCTTTGTCCACCCTAGGAGGTGTTTCCCAGCGCTCCCTAACCTCTGGCGGGAAAGGGTATAAAGCCAATAACTTCTTTGAAATTAGCAGTTTTTTATCGGGGCACCCCACGCTTCATCACACACGTCATTTAATTCTTCTGATTCGGTAAAAACTACTGGTAGTTTTTTCACACCCCACATAATACCCTGTTTAGTGGTACCTGTAGTATCAGCTAAATGTAACATCTCCTTTATTGCCAAAATCATATAACGTGTGGCCCTACTGGAAAATACGGTTGATTCGTCACCTTCACCACCGGAATCAGTGCCTGTGTCTGGGTCTGTGTCGACCGACTGAGGCAAGGGGCGTTTTACAGCCCCTGACGGTGTTTGAGGCGCCTGGACAGGCACTAATTGAGTGTCCGGCCGCCTCATGTCGGCAAACGACTGCTTAAGCGAGTTGACGCTATCCCGTAATTCCACAAATAAAGGCATCCATTCTGGTGTCGACCCCCTAGGAGGTGACATCCTCATATTTGGCAATTGCTCCGCCTCCACACCAATAACGTCCTCATACATGTCGACACACACGTACCGACACACAGCAGACACACAGGGAATGCTCTATACGAAGACAGGACCCACTAGCCCTTTGGGGAGACAGAGGGAGAGTCTGCCAGCACACACCAAAAAGCGCTATATATGACAGGGATAGCCTTATGATTAAGTGCTCCCTTATAGCTGCTTTTATATTGATATATTGCCATTTATTTTGCCCCCCCTCTCTGTTATACCCTGTTTCTGTAGTGCAGTGCAGGGGAGAGACCTGGGAGCCTTCCTGACCAGCGGATCTGTGACAGAAAATGGCGCCGTGTGCTGAGGAGATAGGCCCCGCCCCTTTTCCGGCGGGCTCGTCTCCCGCTATTTAGTACATTTAGGCAGGGGTAAATATCTCCATATAGCCTCTGGGGCTATATGTGAGGTATTTTTAGCCTTTTTAAAGGTTTTCATTTGCCTCCCAGGGCGCCCCCCTCCCAGCGCCCTGCACCCTCAGTGACTGCCGTGTGAAGTGTGCTGAGAGGAAAATGGCGCACAGCTGCAGTGCTGTGCGCTACCTTAAGAAGACTGCAGGAGTCTTCAGCCGCCGATTCTGGACCTCTTCTTGCTTCAGCATCTGTGAGGGGGCCGGCGGCGTGGCTCCGGTGACCATCCAGGCTGTACCTGTGATCGTCCCTCTGGAGCTTCATGTCCAGTAGCCAAGAAGCCAATCCATCCTGCACGCAGGTGAGTTCACTTCTTCTCCCCTCTGTCCCTCGTTGCAGTGATCCTGTTGCCAGCAGGAATCACTGTAAAATAAAAAAACCTAAGCTAAACTCTCTAAGCAGCTCTTTATGAGAGCCACCTAGAATTGCACCCTTCTCGGCCGGGCACAAAAATCTAACTGGAGTCTGGAGGAGGGTCATAGGGGGAGGAGCCAGTACACACCACCTGACCTGTAAAAGCTTTACTTTTGTGCCCTGTCTCCTGCGGAGCCGCTATTCCCCATGGTCCTTTCAGGAACCCCAGCATCCACTTAGGACGATAGAGAAATTAAAACAAAATCAAAATGTTAATTGTTTTCTATGGATCAGTGGATTTCTGTGATGTCTGAGAAAAGGACAAACTCTATTACTATCTTCAACCCATTCACTGTCATTAGTGAATGTCCATGTTGTTCCTCAGATGATCAGGAACATATTACATTTTTTCTCTACCATCCATAGGGGATACTGGGATGGTGAATTACAGTGGGGTATAGATGGGACCATTGGAGCCGGTGCACTTTAAATTTCTTCAACATACAGTAGTGTGTGCTGGCTCCTCCCGTCTATGCCCCCTCCCATCAGACCAGTTAAGAAAATATGTCCTCAGAACCGGTCACACTCTGGAGGGCTCCAGTGTTTTTCTTCATGTAAACTTTAAAAAAAAATCTATTTCTCATGTTTTCAGACAGGCATCTGGAAAATGCCTGTCTGCAATGAGGTACTTAGTGGGGGGGACCCGTCCAGACCTTATAGAGAGGTATGGCCCCGGGTACCCGGTTATCAGGACATTGGTCTTGGGGGGTCTACCACCGCAGCCGTATGGAGGGCTGGCGCTGGAGCCCCATAACCTGCCGCCACCCCTCTAACAGAGCTGACGTTCAGAAAACGGGTGAGCATACACCGGTTCCTGTGCAGTGGGATCCCCGGTTCACACTGGCGGCAAAGTAAGCGATCAGGCACACTGCTCTAATGAAGGGAGCTCCTGTGCCTGATCGGGCTGTGTACATTCTGCGGCAGCGCGCCATGGCAGAGCTTACTGAGTAGGACAGCGGGCGCCATCTTAGCGCGTGAGCAGATTGCAGAGCGGCTGCTGCGATGCTACAGCCAGCACGGACCTCACAAGACACCTGAGACTGTGGTATACAGTGGGGGCTAGTTGTGGGGGAGCAAGTTAAACTCTCGGTTGCTATTAATACCCCTTTCTCTTTCATCCACTAGGGGACACTGGAACAGTCTTATACAGTAGGGGTGTGAAGCTTGTAACCGGAAGTGTGGTATAATCTAAAAATTAGCATTGTCTGCACAGCTGGCTCCTCCCCCTTCACGCCCCTCATCCCTCACTTTGAAAAATTGTGCTGGAGGTACAGCACGTGGGAGCTACTGCTCCTTGAAGAAAATACTAAATTAATGCCTTATATAAGTGGTTTTGAGAGACAAAGATCGCTTCTGAAGGGACCTGCATCTCTCTCCAGGAGATCCTCCCAACAGCCTGCTCTGTAAGTACTGGTTGTATCGAGAGCCTCTATAGATAGAGTCCAGGACAGGGCAGTCAGAGACGTAGAATCCCTTTCTATTACCCCTATCAGTCAGAGAGTTGTAGCGCTTAGTCACAGCGGTGCCGCACCAATCCCCATATCAGACGTAGCTGTGGCTGGCAAAGCAACTGACCGCAGCGGAGAGTGCATGGGGTAGAACCGCTCCACAGAGCGGCCAGTAGGTGGATCTGAAGTAACAAAGCGGGGAGCGCGGGCGGCGGCCAGAACGGAGCTGTGCTGCTGAGAGCGGGACAAGAACTCTCCACAGACGAGGCCGCACTGCGCTATAAGAGTGGGAGGCTGCACGGCACACAGCACAGAAAGGTCCCAGCGGTGTGACCGGGCTGGGTAGGGGGGGGGGGGGGGTACGAACTGGCTTCTCCTGGACCTGAGGCTACCTAACGGGAATGTATGCATAGATGTCACTAAGATTTTTCAGTTGCGGCCATCTTGCAGTGCATTTCAGGCATCAAACTGAGATAGAGGGGGGTATACTCCTCCCCTCACTCGCCAGTTAGTTCAGGGGAAGGGAGTCCTTCTTTAGAAGGAAGCTCCCTCTCCTGTTGAAAATTGGTAATAGATTTCTGCTGCAATGGAGCTCCTGTACTTTCATTATTACAATTTGTATTTATATTTTTAAGGGATTTCCGTGATAACGATCCTGAAGAAAATTAAAGGAAGCAACGGATAACCCCAACATATCAGCTGAATTACAGTTGGGTGTGCAAGGGTTGCAATACGGCTGGTGTTTTATTTATGATTTATTTTTAATTTATTTTTTAATATATTACAAAATAATCCAGCCAGGTGACTCCAAATTTACCTTTGTTTCCGTCATCTATCACAGTCTTTCTCTTCCTAGTTTAAAGGGTGAAAGCACTCCTTAGTAGTCTGGTACGGGGTTTATTTAACATGTCTAAGGCACCAACCAAGACCTATTATGTTTGCATGAAATGTAAAAAGAAGAGCATGTGGGTTGGCAGCTTCGGGGTGTGCGACTCCTGCTTAGACAAGGACGCTCCACCTGGGAGCAGTGCTCCGTCTAGGTCATGGGAAGAAAACCTTGCAGATAGAATCTCCAAGGAGATGGCAGAATCACGCAAGCAGCAATAGGAATGGGCTGCAGGATTCTCAAAGACGATGGAAGAATTTCTCATCAGGTTAACACCGCCCACACAGGCAGAAACGAATGTGCGCAAGGCAGTTAAAAGACCTCTTCCTATTGTACCAGAATCAGAGGAGGAGGAGGGTCTTATTATTGATACAGAGGAAGGTGAGTTGATTGAATCTAACCTAGACGCCGATTCTCCAGAAGAGGACACAGCAATCTCGGGTCTTGATTCCTTGACGCGGTAAAAGAGATCCTAAACTTTAAAGTAGAAGAAGTTAAGGAGCCAGATGATTTCGTATTATTCGAATCCCAAAAACCGCGTTCAGCAGTGTTTCCCATTCCTAAATCTCTCCAATCGCAAACGGAGGAGGATTGGAAACAACCTGATAAACGCTTTCAATTTCCGAAGAGGTTTCAAGTAACTTACCCTTTACCTAAAGGTGTATTGGATAAGTGTGAGACTCCACCAGTAGTGGATGCTGAAAAAGACAATCTTACCAATACCTAATGTAACGACTTTAAAGGATGCTTTAGATCGTAAGGTAGACACAGCTTTAAAGTAAATTTTTGTAGCAGCAGGTGCAGCACAGAGACCTACAATCGTCTGTGCTTGGGTTAACAAGGCCATGGGAGCATGGTCTGGATGTATTGTACAGGCTATTGAGGAGGAAAATAGCTTGGAAGAGATTACCCAACTGGCGGAACACATTCGAGAATCAGCTTCATACTTGTGTCAAGCCTCAAAGGATATTAGCAGGATAGAATCGCGCATCTCCGCATTGGTCATATCGGCTAGACGGATTTTATGGCTCAGAGAATGGCAAGGAGATTCTGACACCTAGAAGGTGGTAGAATCCTTCCCCTTTGGGGGTGAAATGCAATTCGGTCCAGAGTTGGACAGGGAAGTCCACCTTTCTACCTACTCCTTATACGAGAACCACTCCACAGGTTAGGAGAGGTTATTGGGGACCAGTGTTTAATTCATTTAGATCCCAGTCCTTTCGAGCCCGAGGAAGAGGTTTCGGTACACAAGCACGTGGAGGAGGAGGTAGAGGCCGCTCACAGGCAACAACCAGAAAGCAGGATAAACCTGCTGTAAAGACCGTGGCATGACGGCCTCCCAGCTCACCTGGGGTCCCCTTGATGGAGGCGCGTCTGGAGGGTTTTCGGGACATCTGGGCCAAAACCTCACCAGAACTTTGGATAAACAACATAATCTCCCAGGGGTACAAAATGGATTTTCAACAGAGACCTCACTCAGTTTTTTACGAAGGGATTGCCCCGGTGCCCTCAGAAAGCAAAAGCACTACTGACAGCAATTCAAAAATTGCTACGTCAGAGGTCATTATTCCAGTTCCCGCCTCTCAAAGAGGAACGGGTTTCTATTCCAATCTTTTTGTCGTGCCAAAGCCAGACAGGACGGTGAGACCGATTCTCAATTTAAAAGCTTTAAACCAGTTTCTAAGGGTCTACAAATTCAAGATGGAATCAATCAAGTCGGTCATTGCAGGTTTCGAATAAGGCGAGTTCATGGTATCCATGGACATAAAGGATGCATACCTGCATATCCCAATTTGGACTCCTCACCAAGCTTACTTAAGGTTTGCACTGGTGACGGATCACTACCAATTCAGGGCCTTGCCCTTCGGTCTATCATCAGCCCCAAGAATCTTTTTACGAAGATCATAGGAATAATGGTTGCAGGATTGAGACTGTTAGGGGTCACGATCATACCTTATCTAGACAATCTACTGATCAAGGCCGCATCTCAGGAACAGCTGATAAAGGATGCTCAGACATCACAAAAATTTCTCATTCAATATGGGTGGATTGTGAACTTCCAGAAATCCAACCTCATGCCAACTCAACGGATTCAATTCCTCGGTCTCATCTTGGACATGGTACAACTGAGAGTATTCCTACCAGAGAACAAGATCCAGGACCTACAGAGGTTAGTGGCTCAGGCACTAAGGACACAGACGGTTTCTCTACACCCCTGTGTACAACTTCTCGGGAAGATGGTGGCGTCTTTTGAAGCTCTCCAGTACGGCAGACTTCATTCTCGACCATTCCAAATGAACCTCATTGCTCAGGGAGCAGGTTCGCACTGGCTTCTACATTGAAGAATCCGACTTCCACTGTGCATACGAACCTCCTTCATTTGGTGGTCGTTGCACAAGAATCTCACAGCAGGTAAGAGATTCCGCATTTGGGATTGGAGGATCCTGACAACGGACGCCAGTCTCAGAGGTTGGGTAGCCGTCCTAGAGGAACATCAGTTTCAGGGCAGATGGACATTACAGGAGAGCAGCCTACCCTTCTCGAACTGAGAGCAGTTTACAGTTTTCTTGGCCGAAGACCTAGTCATGGGTCAACACTTAAAGATACAGTTGGACAATGTCACGACGGCGGCTTACATAAACCATCAAGAAGGAACAAACAGCAGGATGGTGTTAAAGGAAGCCACAAAGATCTTGTTGTGGGCAGAAAGGCGAAACATCATTCTCTCTGCAGTGTTCTTTCCAAGTGTGGAGAACTGGGAAGCAGATCTCAGTCGCCAGTCAGGAGAGTGGTGCCTACACCCACAGATCTTCGATATGGTGGTGAGAAGATGGGGTCTACCTCAAGTGGACCTCATGGTGTCTCAGCACAACCATCAGCTGCCCAAATATGTGTCCAGGACAAGAGATCCATCAGCAGGAGTGGATGCATTGACACTTCCTTGGAATTACAGAAAGGTTTAAATTTTTCCACCTTTACCACTCATACCCAGGGTTCTAAAGAGGGTGAAATGAGAATGAGTCTGGGCAATTCTAATAGCACCAGATTGGCCCCGCAGGAGTTGGTACTCAGACTTGCGGGGGTTACTAGCGGAAGATCCTTGGTGGTTACCTCAGAGAGAGGACCTGCTATCTCAGGGACCGTTCCTACACCCAGACCTGAACAGGCTGAGTTTAACGGCGTGGCTATTGTAACCCAGATCTTAAGAAACAGAGGGATACCAAGAACGGTCATTCCTATGATGATTGCTGCTAGGAAGCCAGTCACAGCCATGCACTACTACAGGATTTGGAAGAAGTACATGGACTGGTGTCAGGAACGTGGGTGGATTTCGACGAACTTCCACTTATCCAGACTTCTACTTTTTCTTCAAGCTGGTCTAGATGGTGGACTAAGTCTAGGTTCTTTGAAGGTTCAAGTTTCGTCTCTCTGCAAGAAGTTCAAACCTTTTTACAGGGGGTTCTGAGGATACAACCTCCTTTCCGTACTCCCACTGCGCCGTGGGACTTGAATTTGGTGTTGGAATTTTTGATATCACCAACTTTTGAGCCGTTTGAAAGAACAGATCTGAAATATCTCTCTTGGAAGGTCACGTTATTACTTGCCTTGGCTTTGGTCAGAAGGGTTTCTGAGTTAGGAGCTTTATCATGTAAGAGTCCTTTTTTAATTTTCCATGAGGATAGGGCAGAACTCCGTACAAGAGCGGATTTTCTTCCGAAGGTCGTTTTGGGGTTTCACGTAACCCAGCCGATTGTAGTCCCATCTTATCAGGGATTCGCAGATGGGGACGTGTCTTTGGCTGTTCTCTGAGCTTTACGAATATACGTACAGGTTACGTTGTCCTTCCGAAGGTCGGACCATTTGTTTGTTCTCTATGATGGTCAAAAGAAGAGTTGGCCGGCATCTAAGCAGTCCTTGTCTAGATGGTTTAGACTTGCCATTCGACAAGCTTATATTTCCTGTGGTAAATAGGTTCGGGTTCAGACTGGTGCTCATACCACCAGATCAGTGGGTGCCTCATGGGCAGCTGCCAGAGGTGCTCACTACTCAACTTTGCAGAGCGGCAACGTGGTCTTCAGCCCACATGTTCACGAAATTTTATAAGTTTGATACTTTTGCATCCGGAGAGTCTAAGTTCGGACGTTTAGTTTTGCAGGCCACCAACAGCACTCCCTCCCTTGGGGAAAACTTTGGGACGTCCCCTACTGTATAAGACAGTTCCAGTGTCCCCTAGTGGATGAAAGAGAAAAGAGGATTTTGGTACTTACTGATAAATAAATTTTTTCTGAATCCACTCTGGGACACTGGACGCTCGCCTTGGTACTGTTAACCTGCTGTGTTCAAAGTTCTTGTTATGACAGTTCGTGCAAACAGCGTTAGTTATTCTGTTAAAAGAGTTCTTGGATGCTGTTTGATATGTTGTACAATTCGTTTCCTCGCCATGGGCTATAGTATCATGTCCTATTCTCTCCGTCAAATTTTCCAAACTGAGGGATGAGGAGCGTGAAAGTGGAGGAGTCGGCTGTGCAGACAATGCTAATTTTTAAATTGTGCCATACCTCCGGTTGCAAGCTTCACACCGCTACTGTATAAGACTGTTCCAGTGTCCCCGAGTGGATTCAGAGAAATGGATTTTTCGGTAAGTACCAAAATCCTCTTTTTCCACTAGCTAAATGTACCCGTGTTTTTGAATGGGGGCGCGCATTAACACTAGTTTTTAGTAAGTGGACACGGCTCAACACGGGTTGACTGACCCTGGAATCCTACCCGGGTAGCTACCTGGTTTGAACACGGTAACACAGTAATGACCCGGGTAATTGTGCAGTGGAAACGGTCATTACCCGTGTTTTCAGACCCAAGTTACGAGTGACATCAATAGCTTTTACAGATCTTACCCGGGTTAAGTGGAAAAATATCCGACCCGGGAATAACCCGTGTCGAAGTACAGTGGAAACGGCGGGGCCGACAGGGTATAAGTGACTCCGAAATAGCTACTGCCTGGCTATATTATACACAGCTCATAAAGGCAGAGTGTGCTGGTTCATCCTACTCTGTGCTTTCTCCTGTTGGCTGTTTGGTTTACTACTGATTGCAGGGGGGTACTGTACTGTATGAGACAGGGAAGGGGGAGTGTTCCTGCACAACCTGTCAGAAAATGATGATAAATATTGTAAACCAACAATCTGGAAGATAATTAGGGAAAAAATTTCCAGAAATAAATCATCCTGCTGGTGGTGCACCCCGAGGTAAAAAAACTAAATCTTAGAAAAAAAATTTTGTTCCTTGAAAGAAATCAAGAAAACAAGAAGAAAACCTCTTTGTGGGGGCACTCTTATCAAAATAGTCTAATTTATTTAAAACATAACATTTATTGATTCACAATAAAAAAATATGACATTTGTAGCCTTTCTCAAACAAAAAAAGAGAGATTTTTGACCTCTAAATATGGGTCACCCTCAGGTGAAAATATAGTGTGATATAAAGTTATATCAAAGAGCTTTTTATCTAAACATTTTAATTATAAGATAAAATAAGCAAGGTCAGAGAGTAATGATCCGACCATGACGGCATATTTATATTCCTAACTAGACAATCTACCTGTAGTTAGTAGTTACTGTGTCACTTCTATTGAGAGAAATAAATCAAAAACAGTTTTTTCTAGGTACTTCTAAATTAATAATAATAAATATAAAAAGGCGCACCTCAAATTAGTTTGTAGCTGATCACTGTCCCTGCTCAGAACAGAATATACCAGAGCAGGCCTTATAGATCAGAACTTTATTGTATTGAAATCCTGGTATATAAACAATTGGTCATAAACTTTCTTTTAAGAGTGAGTGTTTTCCTGAGTCGGGCAGAAAAACCATATACTCCACAATGATAAAAAGCAATTTGTTTATGGCCACAGTAACAAGTACAGATAGCAGAGAGTTTTATCTGCGTTTATATGAGCACAGTTTACACAGAGGAATAATATGTCCCCTATTATTGTACCATCATTGATAGTAATATATAGTTTAAAGATTAGGTACTCCACTGTGCTTACAGCAATTACTGAAGAAAGAAACACACAATGTAAAATCTCAATAGAAGAAAAAACTAAAGTGGCAACTTCTTATGTGGACTCAGATCTCCATTATACTTGCAACAGTTTTGTTATTTTTCAAGCAATATGTAACATCAGTGACAAGCGAATTTACAATGAATTGTCAGTCTTCCTATGAATGAAATCACAGCCACAAAAGGAATTAAATAAGGTTAGTTGAGTCAACTGATGTTAATGTGAATTACAAAATCCCCATCTACAGGCAGAATAGAAGCCCGTCCCATATGTCCAGTCAACTTCTACTGCCTTCCCATGTGTGTGCAAGTACACAGTGAATGGGAGGTGAGAGAGTTGGCCAGACGGTAACGGACTGAAGAAAGAAAGAGTGTTTCTTGCTGTCATCCGCTATAGCGTCCGCAGCCCTGTTGATATTTGATCAGCGCAGGGCTAGGAGGTGCCGCCAAGCGGATGATGAGAGCGCACTGAAAATACCTAGCGGGGAGAGAGAGTCCCCGAATGCAGCGGTAGCGGCTGACGTCTCCGTTAGTGCCGTGGTCCGGGCCCCTGTCACGTGTCTCGGGATTCCGGAAGTGGCGTCATGTGACGCTCAAGGACTAGTACTGACTGAACGTACGTTTCACCCTAAAAACGGGCTTGTTCACCATCTGTCATGAAGGTGTTTTCCTTCATGGGTATTTAAATATCAAAGAACCAATCACAATAGCCATAGGGAATGAGTGACACTTAAAATAGCCAATGGAGGAATAATTGCTAATGATAATCCACTGGGGCTAAATAGCTTGACAAACAGGAGAAATCACTTAGCCACATTAACTGACTATGTATAAGCTAATGGGAAGCCTATGTCAATTAAATTAATTCTGTAAATCATAATAACGGTCTTAGATAAAGCTGATAAATGAGGAATGCAGTTATCAATGTTGCAGTTTTAATAATAATTATGTGGTGCACGTAATAATAATTAATATATGCATGTGTATGTATCAAAAACAGAAAACAGAAAACAAATAACAGAAAACAAATGATTTCTGGCGAAAGAGATTTAGTTGTCGGCAGTAATTAATTAAATGATTTTATCATATGGATAGTTATAATTGGAAATAATTAATGAGAAATATGACTAAAAGAAAGAAAAAAAAAATTAGAAATTTTTTTTGTAAAAATAAGAAATAATGATATGATACAAGAAATTCTATTTACAAATATATAATAATGATAATAAAGTGTACATAGTAATGATTAGTATATGCAAATATAAGTATAAGCATCAAAGGTAAGCGACTATTCCCCAAAGAGAGGGATTTAAATATCCACGCTGATTATGATTTAACATTTAGTGTGTATGTGTATATATACACACACAAGCAGGATAATAATTGGAAAGTGAAAAAGGTTAATTAATTAATAATATATAGGGATTAAGGAAGTGGAATAGATAGCACAATCTAGGTACACATATATAGATGTGCATGTCCACTTTGTGCTGTAGATAAGTTGTCGAAAGTGTTGTTGAGTGGGAGATAGGATTTGAATGAGACGGATTGGTTAGGTTGTTAAGAAAGCGCTATAATTGATGTTCTCATTAAGGCCCATGGGGGAAGTTGAGCCCAGTCTGAAAATCCACTGGCTCTCCCGTCTAAGAAGCTCTTTCTGAAGGTCTCCCCCTCTTATTCCTAATCTGATTCTCTCAAGTCCAAAAACTTGTAAACATTCTGAGGAATTCCCATGAACATTTAGGAAATGTCTGGCCACAGTTGTTAATGGTTTGAATTTTTTTCGGTCAGCTTCTGCATTTCTTATTGTCCCGATATGTTCCAAGATGCGATGTTTAAGCATCCTGGAGGTCATTCCAACATAGCGGATATTGCATGTACAAGTGATACAATATATCACATTTTTTGTCTTACAGTTGAAAAAATCCGTTATGATATGTTCCATGCCGTATTTATCCTGTATAGTTAATTGGGAATGAATATGTTTACAGGCTTTACAGGACCCACATGGGAAACTTCCTCGTACTGATGGTTGTCTAGGGGGTTTGTCCTCAAAGTGGCTTTTCACTAGTCTGTCTTTAAGATTTGGTGATCTTCTCCAACTCATGGAGACTCGTTCTTTCAGTGCCTTGTTCAGATCATTGTCTAGATGTAATACAGGCCAGTGCTCTTGAATAATCTGTTGTATCTCACGCCACTCAGTGCAGAAGTTGCCAACGAACCTCACTTCTGTATCTTCCTTCTGTTTTGTTTTTTCTCGGAAAATCAGAGTTTCTCTGTCTGTATGCTCCACCTCCCTTCTAGCTTGCTTTATCAGTCTGTGACTATATCCCCTGTTTTTGAGTCTGCTCGTAAGTTCGATACTTTGTTCCTGAAAGACACGTTGGTCCGAACAGTTTCTCTTGAGCCTTAAGAATTCACCCTTGGGGATGGTTTTCACAGTTGATGGAAAGTGGGAGCTAGATTGATGAAGCAAAGAGTTCGTGGCTGTCGGTTTTCGAAAGAGTTCTGTGGCAATATAGCCGCATTCTGTACGGTATATGGACAAATCTAAGAAGGAGACTCTATCTTTATTGGTCACGTATGTGAACCTCAGATTAAGGTCATTTTTATGTAGATCTTGGACAAAATCTTCAAAAGTTTTCTCGTCTCCATCCCAGATGACCAGAATATCATCTATATACCGTAGCCACATCAGAACTCTTTGTGTATGATGGTCGTTAAGATCAGAGAAAACTACCTCGCGTTCCCACCATCCGAGAAAAAGATTCGCATACGTGGGGGCACATGCTGCCCCCATCGCTGTGCCCCTTGTTTGCACATAGAATCTATTGTTAAATGTGAAGTAGTTGTTGTGTAAGACAAAATGTAGGAGGTCAAGGAGGAAGAGATGGAAATCACTAGTCCCCTCTATGTCTAAAAAGTATTTGACTGCATTGATTCCTTTGGCATGATCAATCGAGGTATAGAGTGATTCTACATCCATACTTATCAAAAGTTGGGTGTCCTCTAATCGAACATCATGTATTTTTTTCAAGACATCCGTCGTGTCTTGAACATAAGATGGTAGGGTAATCACATGATGTCTGAGATGGATATCAATAAATGTACTGGCTTGTTCCAAAAGGCCCCCAATCCCAGAGACAATCGGCCTGCCAGGGGGATGGATCAGGTTCTTATGCGTCTTTGGGAGGAGGTAGAATGTGGGTACCTTCGGGTTTGTAACTTTTAGGTACTCATATTCGGTTTTAGTGATAGTACCATCTCTAAATGCCTTCTCCGTCAATCTGGTATACAGGGTTTGAAGATTATCAGTGGGATTGAAGATGGATCTCTTATAGCAATCTGTGTCGTTTAATTGCCTCATAGCTTCTCCAATATAGAGCTGCTTATCCCAGATCACTATATTGCCACCCTTATCAGATGGTTTAACTGTTCGGACCAACGTGTCTTTCAGGAACAAAGTATCGAACTTACGAGCAGACTCAAAAACAGGGGATATAGTCACAGACTGATAAAGCAAGCTAGAAGGGAGGTGGAGCATACAGACAGAGAAACTCTGATTTTCCGAGAAAAAACAAAACAGAAGGAAGATACAGAAGTGAGGTTCGTTGGCAACTTCTGCACTGAGTGGCGTGAGATACAACAGATTATTCAAGAGCACTGGCCTGTATTACATCTAGACAATGATCTGAACAAGGCACTGAAAGAACGAGTCTCCATGAGTTGGAGAAGATCACCAAATCTTAAAGACAGACTAGTGAAAAGCCACTTTGAGGACAAACCCCCTAGACAACCATCAGTACGAGGAAGTTTCCCATGTGGGTCCTGTAAAGCCTGTAAACATATTCATTCCCAATTAACTATACAGGATAAATACGTCATGGAACATATCATAACGGATTTTTTCAACTGTAAGACAAAAAATGTGATATATTGTATCACTTGTACATGCAATATCCGCTATGTTGGAATGACCTCCAGGATGCTTAAACATCGCATCTTGGAACATATCGGGACAATAAGAAATGCAGAAGCTGACCGAAAAAAATTCAAACCATTAACAACTGTGGCCAGACATTTCCTAAATGTTCATGGGAATTCCTCAGAATGTTTACAAGTTTTTGGACTTGAGAGAATCAGATTAGGAATAAGAGGGGGAGACCTTCAGAAAGAGCTTCTTAGACGGGAGAGCCAGTGGATTTTCAGACTGGGCTCAACTTCCCCCATGGGCCTTAATGAGAACATCAATTATAGCGCTTTCTTAACAACCTAACCAATCCGTCTCATTCAAATCCTATCTCCCACTCAACAACACTTTCGACAACTTATCTACAGCACAAAGTGGACATGCACATCTATATATGTGTACCTAGATTGTGCTATCTATTCCACTTCCTTAATCCCTATATATTATTAATTAATTAACCTTTTTCACTTTCCAATTATTATCCTGCTTGTGTGTGTATATATACACATACACACTAAATGTTAAATCATAATCAGCGTGGATATTTAAATCCCTCTCTTTGGGGAATAGTCGCTTACCTTTGATGCTTATACTTATATTTGCATATACTAATCATTACTATGTACACTTTATTATCATTATTATATATTTGTAAATAGAATTTCTTGTATCATATCATTATTTCTTATTTTTACAAAAAAAAATTCTAATTAATTTTTCTTTCTTTTAGTCCTATTTCTCATTAATTATTTCCAATTATAACTATCCATATGATAAAATCATTTAATTAATTACTGCCGACAACTAAATCTCTTTCGCCAGGGATCATTTGTTTTCTGTTATTTGTTTTCTGTTTTCTGTTTTTGATACATACACATGCATATATTAATTATTATTACGTGCACCACATAATTATTATTAAAACTGCAACATTGATAACTGCATTCCTCATTTATCAGCTTTATCCAAGACCGTTATTATGATTTACAGAATTAATTTAATTGACATAGGCTTCCCATTAGCTTATACATAGTCAGTTAATGTGGCTAAGTGATTTCTCCTGTTTGTCAAGCTATTTAGCCCCAGTGGATTATCATTAGCAATTATTCCTCCATTGGCTATTTTAAGTGTCACTCATTCCCTATGGCTATTGTGATTGGTTCTTTGATATTTAAATACCCATGAAGGAAAACACCTTCATGACAGATGGTGAACAAGCCCGTTTTTAGGGTGAAACGTACGTTCAGTCAGTACTAGTCCTTGAGCGTCACATGACGCCACTTCCGGAATCCCGAGACACGTGACAGGGGCCCGGACCACGGCACTAACGGAGACGTCAGCCGCTACCGCTGCATTCGGGGACTCTCTCTCCCCGCTAGGTATTTTCAGTGCGCTCTCATCATCCGCTTGGCGGCACCTCCTAGCCCTGCGCTGATCAAATATCAACAGGGCTGCGGACGCTATAGCGGATGACAGCAAGAAACACTCTTTCTTTCTTCAGTCCGTTACCGTCTGGCCAACTCTCTCACCTCCCATTCACTGTGTACTTGCACACACATGGGAAGGCAGTAGAAGTTGACTGGACATATGGGACGGGCTTCTATTCTGCCTGTAGATGGGGATTTTGTAATTCACATTAACATCAGTTGACTCAACTAACCTTATTTAATTCCTTTTGTGGCTGTGATTTCATTCATAGGAAGACTGACAATTCATTGTAAATTCGCTTGTCACTGATGTTACATATTGCTTGAAAAATAACAAAACTGTTGCAAGTATAATGGAGATCTGAGTCCACATAAGAAGTTGCCACTTTAGTTTTTTCTTCTATTGAGATTTTACATTGTGTGTTTCTTTCTTCAGTAATTGCTGTAAGCACAGTGGAGTACCTAATCTTTAAACTATATATTACTATCAATGATGGTACAATAATAGGGGACATATTATTCCTCTGTGTAAACTGTGCTCATATAAACGCAGATAAAACTCTCTGCTATCTGTACTTGTTACTGTGGCCATAAACAAATTGCTTTTTATCATTGTGGAGTATATGGTTTTTCTGCCCGACTCAGGAAAACACTCACTCTTAAAAGAAAGTTTATGACCAATTGTTTATATACCAGGATTTCAATACAATAAAGTTCTGATCTATAAGGCCTGCTCTGGTATATTCTGTTCTGAGCAGGGACAGTGATCAGCTACAAACTAATCTGAGGTGCGCCTTTTTATATTTATTATTATTAATTTAGAAGTACCTAGAAAAAACTGTTTTTGATTTATTTCTCTCAATAGAAGTGACACAGTAACTACTAACTACAGGTAGATTGTCTAGTTAGGAATATAAATATGCCGTCATGGTCGGATCATTACTCTCTGACCTTGCTTATTTTATCTTATAATTAAAATGTTTAGATAAAAAGCTCTTTGATATAACTTTATATCACACTATATTTTCACCTGAGGGTGACCCATATTTAGAGGTCAAAAATCTCTCTTTTTTTGTTTGAGAAAGGCTACAAATGTCATATTTTTTTATTGTGAATCAATAAATGTTATGTTTTAAATAAATTAGACTATTTTGATAAGAGTGCCCCCACAAAGAGGTTTTCTTCTTGTTTTCTTGATTTCTTTCAAGGAACAAAAAAATTTTTTTCTAGGGTACTGTACTGTTCCTGTGTGTGTCTATACTGTGTAAGAATGACAGGGAAAAAGGTCATCTGTAAAAACTGCTTAAACAAGTTTACACAGACATCTGAAGGGTCACATAGTTGTGACCAGTGTACTAAGTCTGAATCACAATCTGGTAGCAGGTCAAGGGAACCGGCATCAGTTTGGCTGCCCACATTAACTGGTGTCAAAGTCAGAAAAATATCTCTATACACACTGCCATATTTGCACCTCATTCTGGTCCGCGCTGCGCATGCGTGCGCTCTCCCGTGAGTGCGCATACTCACAGTCGCGGGCACCCGCAGGCGCATGGTATGCGTATTTACGGTAGAGTTTGTGATCGTAGCGTGCGACTCAATCGTTACATATTTTCACTAATAATGTATTTTGTAGATCATGGTCCCTTTGATAGATTCTGAAAGTTTAGTTAACATAGCATGTTCCTGGACAGAGAGATCCCTCTTTGTATTGTACGAAGGGTCTAACAGGGATCATACAGTGGTGTTTGGTACCCATCGGAAGAGTATTTAAATAGCAATATTCCGGTGTTGGTTTGGAGCGGATTAATCGCTCGTGCGAATAGTTATGGACATAAGAAGTTTATGTCCATTTACTATTATTTGTTCTTATTTAATTATGCGGCGGGAAACCCAGTATCCCACCCACCTGAACAGTTGGAAGCAGTCACAGCCCACCTGTATGAATCAACCTATGACCTTTTGTTATAATGCGAAGCCGAATTCCTGTGTCCAATGAACAATGAGATTGTAGGGACCATTGAATTGTATTGTGTGTGGGGCATAAATAGGCAGGCCGACCATATCCACTTCACTCTCTTCAACGGTTCTCATTGCTGATAATCGGGAGCTGGATATCGAGGCGCATGCGATCGTTTCCCCTTGTGCGTAAGTGTTTCTCCGCAATCATATTGATCTTCTTGTTATTCTGAGCCAATCTCTCTCAATTTCTCTCTCTCTCTCTCTCCTTCTCTTTCTCTCTTATTTTCCTTTAAATAGTAATTGTATTGTATTGTATTTCCTGTGTAGTTATCTGGTTAGGTAGTCTATGTTATATTGTAATTTATGACTTGTATTGTGTTTAATTCTTTTGCAAGTATATCATTCATAATATATATATTAGGCGTTGGACCCTGAGCACGGTATCTGTGTATTTCTTATAGTGTTAAGTATTCTCAGAGCGTCGGTGACGCTCGAACAGCTTTAAAGGTAATAAGGTTATACTGTGTTGCATTTACACTCTATCATTACACTAAGGTTTTACTGCACAACACACTGTTTATGGTTTAGATACAAAGGTTTAATATAGTGAGCGTCAGCGCCGCTGGTGATCTCCTCGTGGTCCCGAGCGTCCGCTACGCTATAGCGAATCATTACGTTAGTCAACAGCCAATAACGTGCCTGCCTGTGATCTCTTGGCCGTGAGTGAACGTGACGCTTGAGCGTCTCGATCACGGCTAAGCGATTGTTACGCAACTAGCGTACCCTTACGGTACTTCATACGTAGATAGCGTACAGTGTTCTTAGACCTCATAAAGGATATTATATAAGATAAATATTTAGCTTTATCAATTGGCGGCTCGCCCGTCCTTCACATATCTGCACTAGGTAGATACAGCAGACATTATCCATCAGCAAAGGGCGGGAGGTTGTATTCCTCGTGGTGCTGTCGGGATAAGCGTCTGCTTCTCTTAGTAAAGGGTGCTGAAGGAATCCGGGAACCGGAGGTAAGAACAAAACAATAGTGTCTTTTTAAAACTGTTTATTTTTCTGTCTTGCGTATACACGCACGCACACATATATATCTGCATTTCCTTTTCATTTGTGTATTTTCGTATGTCACTCTCCTGTTTGCCAGTTCTATAGTTGATAAACGCGCTTAGAGAGATTTGTCACTATTTTATAGTTTAAGAGTAAAGGTAACATAGTTAAAGTATAGACAAACACACAGTTTTGCCTGGGAGATAAGGCGAAGTCAGTGTGGTGTGCGGTAGATGATCAAGGATCATCTACATTGATAAACATATAAATTGTGTTACGGTGGATCTTTATTTTGCGTACACGTGTCTCTAACAAGGACTGAGATTTGTGCACGCAAACCAAAGGCCGACGCACGCAGCGTAAATTACGCAACGGAGCGTCCGGGTACGCCCACGTAACTCAAATCACAAGTTTTTCTTTTTTTTTTCTCTCTCCTCTCAACGCGGTAAATAACGCCAGGCGATAAATCGCGCAAATCTATTTTAACATTCCAAATTTAAATTAACAGATCCTTCTCCTAATTGGTAACACATCTGGTCTAAAGGAAAAATTTCTGCGCAGAAATAGAAATAGAAACAAAAGTGTATATGCGGTGAGTGAGTGTTTGTTTTTACAATTTTTAAGGTTGAACCACAAGAAAAGTCGAGTACTCGTGAGGTACATGCGTGTAAGTGACGTACACGGTGGCTAGGGAGGCATCCCTGGTTAAATATACAATTTGAGCATTAGAGTGTAGCAGACCAGGAGGTCATACTGTAACAGACCAGGAGGTCATAACAGACCAGCAGGTTCAGGTACAGCAGACAAGGAAGTCCGCTATACAGTCCACAGGCACAACACCAAGAAAGGGTTGGTGCAACACCCATATAGGCCATATAAGCTCTGGCTGAAGGAATTCGCAGCCGAAATTTTCGATTCCGTTGGTCGCTCAGTACATAAGATTAGTTGCTTGTGTACTAAACGATTGTACCGCACGTAATTGTGTACATTAGTTAGTAATCTGACCTAGTACCATTAGAGTAAAGGGGTCACAAACGCTATTTGTACATTCTAACGTGATTTGTGTAATTTTTTTTTATTTTAAGGGAAGTTCGCTGCTCACTCAGGAACTATCCAGCAACCAATAGTTACTGGAAAGAGTAAGTGTTCTTCGGATCACCCTCACAAGTTCCAGTAAATAGAGGTTCAGGTCGCAGGGGCCCTGGGTCGAGTACGCCAGCACCATATCGGTGTGATCAGGTCGTATTGGTCGGCGTGGGCGAGTGAGTGGGGTACTCGGTAAACCGCCACCGTCAGCCTATTTTGGACATTTGGTTTGCGTAAGGGTTGGCTGGATAAAGCAACACTTTCGAACTATGGGGGCCACTTGTTCAGGTAGGGGGCGATCAACCTCGGTTCGGGTTGATTCAGTGAACCGACCAATTGGGTCGGCAAGGTATGTAATGTGTGAGAAATACGGAAGTCACACAGAAGCTTTATGTGATGAATGGGAGAGAATGACAGTACATGACGGGGAGAAATTCCCAAGAGTAGGTAGCTTCAGCTCAGAAGTGTTACAAAATTTAAGGAGGAGGATATGTCTCATTAAATCAGCAAAGAGACGAATCAAACATTACGATTATTTGCAGTTGTGGCAGCAGGAAGGTGACATACAGAGAGGATTGGCTCAGGCGGCGGGATCTGGCCCTATCAGAAAACTGATCGCCACGGCCCCACCGCCACCATATATATCAGGAGAAAAATTGGTTGCGGAGAATGACGCATTAAGGTGTAACAAACAACAAACACTTAGCAACTGTGTAAATGTTAAGGATAATGTTAACCAATTAACCAATGCAAGTATTAACCCGTGCAAGTTGTACCCTGTTTTGAACTTTCCTCAGGAGTGTGATCAAGAGGACGAATCGGCAACAATTTCAGCGCTCTCTCTAGCAGCCACCATAGCAGAGACCACAGTAGGCACAGCTCCACCCCCGAGATTAGTAACAAAGGCCCCTAGCGGAGGGATAGGTGAGGTCGTATCAACAGGTAAGTACGGCACCATACACTATGCTGAAACTATTTCACCACAGCCTGTAGAATCTACACAGAATGAGGTTGTTAGAGTTAACCCTGTTAGAGTAATAGCAGTGCCAAATGGGAAAACAGACACATCAGGAGCCACTCCCATTAGGAACATTGCCATGTACACCCCATTTTCCCGAATGGAATTAAGGACCATAGTGTCTGAATTCCCTGACCCTAGAAAAGACTTAGTTGCCAGTCAAAAATACATCAGAGACTTAAATAACACTGTAGAGCCCAACAATACTGGCAGATATTGCTGAGAGCATGTTTACCCTCCAATGTTGACGCAACTCAATTTTTAGCTGATTGCGGATTAGATCAGGATGTACCTCTTACAGATGTGTACAACAAAGACAATGTAAAAAGAATAAGCTTACAGTTAAAAGAGTATTTCCCAGCGGTAGTCAGATGGAACAAGATATTCTCCATTAAACAGAAGGAGTCAGAGACAGCTGCAGAGTATTTTCACAGAGCATTATCAGAAATGGCAAAATACACAGGCATAGAGGACATTAAAACAGACACAAACCATCGAGAAGTAGCAGTATCGGTACTGATGGATGGTTTAAAAGAGTCATTGAAGACTAGGGTACAGACCACACAACCATGTTGGCGAGGTCTGTCTGTGGCTACTTTGAGAGAGGCTGCTATTGATCACGATAGAAACATCACCAGACATAGGGAACAACAAGGTGATAAATTAATGTCAGTAAGTATACAGGCCCTGACCACAAGGCAGCCTTTGTTTGTATCACCAAACCCTGTGGGTAAGTCAAGTGTGGTTACTTGTTATTTTTGTCATAAACAGGGACACATGGCACGAGATTGTAGAGTAAAGAATTCACGAAACTCATACCAACCCCCTAGACAACGACACGACACACGACATTGGGATCAGGGTCCGCAGAAACGGAGTTATGAGCCACATACAGGGGAAACAAAAAGATACCCCCCGAACAGAGACTGGCACGCCTCTGGTAGTTCCCAATTAACTCCATCACAAATAGTTGCTGCCAGCGGGATTCAGGGAGGTCACCATACCCAATAGGGGTGTGGCCATACCTGTAATCTGCAGCCAGTAAAATTGATTGCAAGCCTTGGAAGTGAACCCGAAATTGCAATCAATGTAGCTGGTAAATCATTAAACTTTCTTGTAGATACGGGGGCGGCCAAATCAGTGATCAATTCGACAGTGGGCATGAGGACCACTGGTAGGACAATTCCAGCCGTGGGAGTAACAGGAGTAGTCCAGCATTACCCTGTTAGCAAACCAGCAGAGATTACAATAGGGCCTTTACATACCAAGCATTCCTTTTTGCTGGCTGCATCGGCACCGACCAATCTCCTGGGTAGGGACTTACTGTGTAAAATGGGGTGCGTCATTTATTGTACTCCTGAAGGTGTATTCTTGGACATACCTGAGAATCACGCTCAGGAAGTGCGAGACATGTTAGACTCCCCATCAAAATTAATGTCACATACCATTATGACAAATAGGACTCCATCCCAAGTAGAAGAAATGACATCTCAGATACCAGAGTCACTTTGGACTAAAGATGGACAGGACACTGGATTAATGGCAAACGTAGCTCCGGTAGTTGTACAAGTAAAAGATGGTAGGATAGCTCCAAAAATCCCACAGTACCCTCTGAAGCCAGAGGTGGAGTTAGGAGTTTACCCAGTAATAGAGCGCTTGCTACAACAGGGCATTCTGGTAAGAACGTCCAGCACTGCTAATAGTCCCATCTTCCCTGTCAAAAAGAGTGGGGGGAGGGGTTACAGGCTAGTGCAGGATCTAAGGGGGATTAACAAAATAGTTGAGAGTCAGTTCCCCGTAGTGCCAAATCCAGCTGTCATCCTAATGCAAATCCCTCCCACTGCGAAATTTTTCACTGTTATTGACCTCTGCTCCGCTTTCTTTTCGGTACCTCTGCACCCTGACAGCCAATATTTGTTCGCATTTACATACAGAGGAGTCCAATACACATGGACTCGATTACCCCAAGGATTCATAGATAGTCCAAGTATATTTTCTCAGGCTTTGCATGATTGTTTACAGTCTTTCCAACCAGAGAGTGGATCAGTATTGATACAGTATGTGGATGATTTACTGCTGTGTTCAGATTCACTGGAAGCGTCCCTGAAGGATACGAAACAGCTCCTGTTTCATCTTTCAGACACAGGACACAAGGTTTCCAAAGACAAGTTGCAATTATGCCAGACTAAGGTAAAATATTTGGGACACTGTCTAACACAAGGACTGAGACACCTGACCGCTGATAGAATTCAAGCAATTAGAGACATGACTCTGCCACAAACCCAGCAACAGATCAGGACATTTTTAGGAATGTGTGGGTATTGCCGTAATTGGATCCCAGGGTTTTCCATTTTAGCGTTACCTTTGCAGGAGATGGTCTCCTCAAACAAACCTGATCGGATTTCGCATACAGACGAGTCTGAGATGGCATTTGAGAGACTTAAACAGTGCCTAACGCAGGCACCAGCATTAGGTATGCCGGACTATGGGAAACCCTTTGAACTATACGGAACAGAAAGTGCTGGTTGCGCGGCAGGCGTACTAACCCAAAAGCACGGTGATGCCAGCAGGCCAGTAGCATACTACAGCGCTCAGCTAGACACGGTAGCGCGATCCCTCCCCACATGCTTGCGAAGCGTTGCTGCGATAGCATTGCTAGTAATGAAAAGTGAAGACGTCGTGCTAGGTCACAACCTCACAATTCATACACCACATGCAGTGTCAGCCTTGTTAAATTCTGCCCAAACCAGGCACGTCTCATCAGCGCGGTTTACAAGATGGGAATTGGCACTAATGGCCCCCGTAAACATCACCATAAGGAGATGCAGTGCATTAAATCCTGCAACATATCTCCCGGGTGTGTCTGGACAGACACAAAGGGTGGAGGATGAGAGTGGTGGGGAAAGAGGATTTAATACAAAGGAGGACACTCATGATTGTATGGAATATTTGACCCAAAATTTTACCGCAAGGCCTGACATCAGTGACAACCCACTGGAAGATGTAGAACTTACGTTCTACACGGACGGTAGTTGTCATAGACAGTCAGATTCGGGAGACTTGTGTACTGGATACGCAGTCGTAGATGACCAAGGCACCATAGAAGCAGAACCGCTAGGCCCACCTCACTCAGCCCAGGTTGCTGAACTGGTCGCCCTAACCAGAGCATGTGAATTGGCTAAGGGAAAATCAGCCAATATCTACACCGATTCTAGATACGCATTCGGGGTAGTCCATGATTTCGGAGCCCTATGGCGTCTCAGAAATTTCATGACGGCAGCTGGTACACCGGTAGCGCATGCAGCTCACATAAAAAGACTTCTAACAGCGATACAGGAACCCGACAGAGTGGCTGTTATCAAGTGTAAAGCACACACATATAGCCAGGACCCAGTATCACTTGGTAACAGCCGAGCAGACGAAGCTGCTAAGTTAGCAGCTGCTACCCCCATACAGACAGACACCACACAACTGATGGTATTTAATACCATCAACACACAGAAGTTGTGTGAAATGCAAAATTTGTGTTCCACACAGGAAAAGGCAGTCTGGAAGGCAAAGGGATATGGCCAGGAGTCCTCAGGACTCTGGACGGATGGACATGGTAAACCAGTGGCCCCCAGAGCATACCTTCCATGTTTGGCTGAAGCAGCTCACGGGCTGACTCATCTGGGCAAGGAAGGGATGTGCAAGTTGGTAAGAGCATATTGGTGCGCCCCAGGATTCTCCTCTCATGCGAGTAAAAGAGCAATGTCATGCCTTACCTGTTTGAGAAAGAATATTGGAAAGACAATACCTACAGAACCATCCCATATCCCACCTGCCAGCGGCCCTTTCCAGGTAATACAGATTGACTTCATTCAATTACCCCCTTGTCGGAATTTGAAATATGTACTTGTTTGTATAGATGTTTTCTCAAATTGGGTCGAAGCATTTCCTGCGGCCACAAATACCGCTATGTTTACTGCTAAGAAAATTGTGCAGGAATTTGTATGTAGATATGGTATCCCTAGAATAATCGAAAGTGATAGGGGTACCCATTTTACAGGTGATGTCTTTCAAGGAATGTGTAAATTGATGGGAATTGATAGCAAGCTGCACACTCCGTACCGTCCACAGGCGAGTGCGAAGGTGGAAAGAGTGAACAGCACTATTAAAAATAAACTGAGTAAAGTTATGGCAGAGACAGGATTGACATGGCCAGAAGCTTTACCCATTGTATTGTACAGTATCAGAACCACTCCCAGGTCCCCCCTTAATCTGTCTCCCTTTGAAATCTTGTTTGGTCGACAACCGCATGTCATGATTAACCCTCAGGATGATTTGAAATATAACAATGAAGTGACTGTAAAATACTTGATTAATATGAGTAAACAGTTAAGGAATCAAAATGATAATCTGAAGTTGGTGATTCCTGATTTACCAGATAGTAATTGTCATGACATTGAACCTGGGGATTATGTAATGATACGGAATTTTCTGCGCTCAGGTTGCCTTATTGACAGATGGGAAGGACCATACCAGGTCTTATTGACTAGCACTACAGCATTGAAGGTTGCTGAGAGAGAGACTTGGATTCATTCGTCCCATTGCAAGAAGGTCGCTGATCCAGAGAAGTCCTGTGATAAGGAACAGACGGTAGAGGTTGTATCACTGGAGTGTCTGTTCCAGGAGGACTGAGGCGGCACCTGAGCCTTGAAGACCGAAAGCAGTTGTCGATCCCCTGTTCCCTTTTATTGTTTTTCTCCAACTTCCCATCCCATCTCCCTCAATTATTTTTTTTCCCCCTTCTCATTCTTCTTCGTTTCCTCCTACAAGATGGACTTGCCCCAAGAGACTGTGATCCGGATTTTCCTGTTGACCATGATGTTGACCAGAGCAGTCTGTTCCGGCGAGAGTACCATGGAGGTCGAGAGAGGTTCTGGAATGGGTTCTGATGATAAAGATGGAGGCGTAGTTTTCCAAGAACAACTTAACCAACAAGTAAAGGCGAGTATCAGAAAACGATCCGATAGCATTGACCATAGAAGGAATTGTGAAGGATTGTTAGCTGAAGAAAACTGTATCTGTAGGCTCTGTAACAATGTCATTGAGGATGGGTGCATTAAGAAATGCCAATCCAGTTTTAATATCCATATGGACCGGCATCCATTGAGTGACTATCACTCCTTAGTGGGTAATGTGTTAAACAAAACAGATTGTTGGGTATGCTCTCAAGTACCTCAAGGTCATAGCAAATCAGGGCTAGTACCATTTCCTTTAACGATAGGGGAGGTACTTGAGTTAAGTGGTGGGAGACCGGTGGACAGGAGGTTTAATATCTCCAGCCCTCCTAGTTTGAAGCTCCACCAATACCATGTGGATAGGTCCCTATTATGTTTTAACATCTCCAATCCCCGAAAGCCGGGAAATTGGGAAGTGTCATGGAGTAACCAAACCATGACCTTCTCGCATAGAGCAGATAGAATGCCTACAGATACAGAGCTTGTACGCCACATAGCCAGTAGAGGAAAATCTTTCCGGTATAGGTATACCTTAGGAAATAGGATTACTAGAGTTGGAGAAGTATCACCAGGATACTGTGCACATATCGTACAACCTGATACGTGTACTAAGCAGATGGAAGAATTAGGGTTAGGAGATTTCACGTGGAAGGTGTGTAATATGGTTATGTCCTACTCCGTCCCATATGTTCTCCCCGATGATGCATATTTCATATGCGGGAGAAAGGCGTACAAGTGGCTTGCCCCAAACTCTGAAGGATTGTGTTATATTGGAAAAGTACTGCCTGAAGTGATGACTGTATCACATGACAAAATGAAAGACATACACCGTGGTGCCCAAGCTCCTTATACTCACACCCACTACGAGCACGTAGTTAAAAGGCACCTGATAGAGAGGACAGAGCATCCGGCCTCTGATCTGATAAGTGAATCCACCGGGATTCAATTCTTAATCGCGTTAGATTTCACCCGCACCGCTAGAGGAGTGCTGAATTATAAATACATATCGGCGCTCGCAAATTTGTTAGATAATATCACTGAAATGTATGATGACACGTTTAGGTATACTGGAAGGGAACTTCAAGCTTACAAAACAGAACTGGTACAGCATAGAATGGTTCTTAATTACCTCACAGCAGTGACAGGTGGATATTGTGTCACACTGGCAACACAATACGGCGTGAAATGTTGCACATATATTACGAATAGCACCGAGGATCCGGTCGAGGTCATAGACCAAAAGATGGACGATATTCTCCAACTGAAGTGGGAATTTCGCAGAAGACACAATCTCACTCTTGCTGCTGTAGGTAATGAGCTGACTGGTTGGGTGTCATGGTTGAACCCGCGTAATTGGTTCTCTGGTTTAGGAGAATGGGCTCAAGGAGTCATAATGGATGTTGGGAAGTTTCTTCTATGTATCCTAGGTGTTGTCATATCGATTGGTTTGATATTTAGATGCGGTCAGGCTTTAATGAAGTGCAAACATCGTACAAGGGTAATGAGTTTGAGGAGTGAGGAAACTGTAATTCCAATGGACTTGATTTATGACCCAACGGTAGAAACAATGATGTAATGAAAATGCGATTATACGGTCCGTTTCTTTCACCTGTTTTTCCGTTTTTCTCCAAGGTAAAAAGACCCACTTGGACGAGGAATTTGATGAGCCGATATACAGACAACAGATGGATTAAAGAAGAAGCACTGACAACCTTATACACAGATTTTTGATGAACTATGCCATGGATCCCCAGTTTCCCTAGAAATTTTAAAATTACGCTAGCCCAACACTTTTGTAAATCCGTGGACATTGACAGCTTTTGCCCGCACCTTATGGGCAAAAGCACAAAGAAGACTGCATTCAACAGACACCGAACAAGACTTCAACCGACAAATGTACATTAACCTGACATAGAATACCGCTGCATTTACCATAAGTGTTCTTTATCTTCATTTCTACAACCCTCAGGTAATGACACACATAGTCGATAGGGAATACAGGCACAGATATCAGCAACCACATACCTCCCCCATTCATGTATCATCAACTAAAATGTGCTCCCCCATTTTGTTACAACCACAGCCGAAAAGAGCTCGGTAGAGTTTGACAGCCCATCCACAGACCCTTAATACGGGATAAGAAGGAATTCAAATGTATACTTCGCGATACCTCGAAGCTTGATGTACCACACGTACGGCACGATGATACATGACCCCCCAAACATGGACTCATACACACATGCTTCTGCTATCTCACTAGGTCATACCCTCTTCACACCTTCTCCTCTCTCCTCCCTTACCCAACCATGGAAATGTATTAACCCCTGACATATATTTTTCTCCTTTTGAAATGTTTAGAAGGTGGCAGTTATTATTGACTGCCAAAGGGTGGACTGTCAAAGTCAGAAAAATATCTCTATACACACTGCCATATTTGCACCTCATTCTGGTCCGCGCTGCGCATGCGTGCGCTCTCCCATGAGTGCGCATACTCACAGTCGCGGGCACCCGCAGGCGCACGGTATGCGTATTTACGGTAGAGTTTATGTGATCGTAGCGTGCGACTCAATCGTTACATATTTTCACTAATAATGTATTTTGTAGATCATGGTCCCTTTGATAGATTCTGAAAGTTTAGTTAACATAGCATGTTCCTGGACAGAGAGATCCCTCTTTGTATTGTACGAAGGGTCTAACAGGGGTCATACAGTGGTGTTTGGTACCCATCGGAAGAGTATTTAAATAGCAATATTCCGGTGTTGGTTTGGAGCGGATTAATCGCTCGTGCGAATAGTTATGGACATAAGAAGTTTATGTCCATTTACTATTATTTGTTCTTATTTAATTATGCGGCGGGAAACCCAGTATCCCACCCACCTGAACAGTTGGAAGCAGTCACAGCCCACCTGTATGAATCAACCTATGACCTTTTGTTATAATGCGAAGCCGAATTCCTGTGTCCAATGAACAATGAGATTGTAGGGACCATTGAATTGTATTGTGTGTGGGGCATAAATAGGCAGGCCGACCATATCCAGTTCACTCTCTTCAACGGTTCTCATTGCTGATAATCGGGAGCTTGATATCGAGGCGCATGCGATCGTTTCCCCTTGTGCGTAAGTGTTTCTCCGCAATCATATTGATCTTCTTGTTATTCTGAGCCAATCTCTCTCAATTTCTCTCTCTCTCTCTCCTTCTCTTTCTCTCTTATTTTCCTTTAAATAGTAATTGTATTGTATTGTATTTCCTGTGTAGTTATCTGGTTAGGTAGTCTATGTTATATTGTAGTGTATGACTTGTATTGTGTTTAATTCTTTTGCAAGTATATCATTCATAATATATATATTAGGCGTTGGACCCTGAGCACGGTATCTGTGTATTTCTTATAGTGTTAAGTATTCTCAGAGCGTCGGTGACGCTCGAACAGCTTTAAAGGTAATAAGGTTATACTGTGTTGCATTTACACTCTATCATTACACTAAGGTTTTACTGCACAACACACTGTTTATGGTTTAGATACAAAGGTTTAATATAGTGAGCGTCAGCGCCGCTGGTGATCTCCTCGTGGTCCCGAGCGTCCGCTACGCTATAGCGAATCATTACGTTAGTCAACAGCCAATAACGTGCCTGCCTGTGATCTCTTGGCCGTGAGTGAACGTGACGCTTGAGCGTCTCGATCACGGCTAAGCGATTGTTACGCAACTAGCGTACCCTTACGGTACTTCATACGTAGATAGCGTACAGTGTTCTTAGACCTCATAAAGGATATTATATAAGATAAATATTTAGCTTTATCACTGGTGTAATGACAGATATTTCCCCTGAACTTGCTGCTGCCAGACAAGCTCTTAGGCAGTCTGTGGAGGATTTGGTCTCTGAACGGGGGAGGGGCGGGGGGGAGCAGATCTTCTACTCAACGGCCCAGACTTATGCCTGAAAAACGCATGTTGCCACAGGTCCTGCAGTCGGATGACTCAGGGGAAGACATGCTAGATTTAGAGGACGGGGTTTTTTGAGTGTTTGGAGTAGCAAATTGGGGACACTGGTAGCCTTTCTCAGGGGGTTGAGTCACTCATTTATGCAATAAGAGAGGTTCTGGAAATACTAGAAAAGAAGACACTCAGGTAGAACCTGTGTATTTCAGTAAACCGCAAAAGTCTATGGTTACGTTTCCTGTGTCTTCTGAACTAAATGCCCAGTTTAAGGAAGCTTGGTTGTACCCTGGTAAAAAATTCCAGATCCCTAAGAGATTTTTGTCCTCTTATCCATTTTCTCCTGAAGACAGGAAGCTTTGGGAAAATCCACCTACGGTGGACCCTTCAGTTTCCCATCTCTATAAAAAGATTGTACTCCCAGTCCCGGGGGCTACCTCTTTAAAAGATTCCTCAGACCGTAAGATATAAGCAACGCTAAAAACTATGTATACCACTGCAGGAATTAGATAAGTGGATCACAAAGGCTACTGCTGGTAAGTCCACTTATCTCCCGTCAGTTGTTCCGCCATAGAGACGCACATATTCTGGTATGTCTTTCCAGTCCTTTCATTCCTTTCGTTCTATCAGGTTTAGAGGCAAAGCCAGAGGTGCCTGAAACACAGTTTGTGGTTCTAGAGGCCGTGGACATGAACCAGCAGTTACCAGCCAGCAGGAGCTGTACAGTGCGCTTCCGCTGTCACAAAGCCTACAGCATGACGTTCTCCTTCTGCGCCTGGGGGATCTCAATGTAGGAGCACCTCTCAAACATTTCAGTCAAGTTTGTAAAGAATCCTGCCAAGACGTCTGGGTCAAGGACTTGATCTCCCAGGGATACAAAATAGAATTCGAACTGACCCCACCTCACAGGTCTTTGTCTTACGTCCTAGAGGATACTGGGGTTCCATTTAGTACCATGGGGTATAGACGGGTCCACTAGGAGACTCAGTTTAGAAAATGTGACTGGAGGAGCCAGTCACGCTTATGGAAGCTCCTGAAGAGTTTTCTGCATTTATTTTATATGTATATTATTTTCAGGCAGGGCTGGTTGGCAGGGCTGCCTGCTTCGTGGAAATTGGGGGGAGGGGAGGGGGGGTTAATGGTCCCATTCCCCGCTGACAGGACACTAAGCTCCTGAGGGAACTATTCGCAAGCCCCACCACGGCAAGGATACATTCCCGCAGCATGCCGCCACCCCTAACAGAGCCAGAAGAATGAAGAGTGGTGAGTACTGAGCCGGCATCCCGGTTAGCGGGGCGCCGGCCATTATGGCGGCACGAGGGTACTGAGACACATGTCTTCTCAACGGGGCGGAATGCATCTCCGGACACAGTAAACAACTGTGTCTCTGTACACTGTACACAGTACCCAGACTGGCAAACACAGACTTAAAACGGTTCTGCTCCATTTTAAGCACAAAAATTACCTCAGCCAGCATAAAAAAAGCGGGAGGACCGCACGCCATTGAAGGGGCGGGACTTCACTATGAGAGGATCCAGCAGCTCACTAGTGTCATTTTACCTCTGCAGTGGACACAGACACTAACTGACAGGGACGCGCAGCTCCTCTGGTGTGACTCCAAATTACCTCAGTGGTACCAGGGGGTCATAGTAGGGGGGGCGTCTATTAGTGTACTAAGTCCCCTTCGTATTAGCGATAAGGGCGCGGTGGGGGCTGGCTTCAAATAACTCTGTCTATCTGAAGGGCTCTTTGTGGGTTAATTGTGATTAACCTTTTCTTATGTGTGTGTACTGTCACATTTACATTATGTCAGGCAAAGAGTGTGTTTCATGTACAGCGGAGTGTATTTCCTCACCAGGGGGCTCACTACTGGGTACTCAGGGCAGTGCACCTTCCCAGAATAGAGGGGCTGAACTGGAATGGGTTAATTTTCTTAAAGAAATGATCTCCACTCTTTCTACAAAATTGTCCCGCAATGAGAAAGAGATGCAATATTGCATTTGCGTGGATCACAAAAGCCATTGCTAAATGGTCAGGTAACCTAATTGAGGGAAACAGAATGCAAGTTGCTCATATCAATTTGACAATATACTTCAGGTGCTTGAAAGGGAGGGGTAATTCTAAGCAAGAGACAGGATGGGGATTAACCCCTGGTGCCCCCAGCACACCAAACTATATGGGTAACATGACTTGAATACCTACATATAATAGAAATCCAGAGGTCTTCGTTACATATATCTGCAGAAATATGGCAAAGCCACCAGGCCTCGACAAGGCTCCTCTGATGCTGGTGGTCCTAAACCTAATACTATATCTGGGCCTGGGGTGCAGAACCCCACAGACCGGCACAGGCCAGCCACCCCAGGGCAGCACACATGTGAGAAGATAAAGTGTTAGTATGTGTTAATTAAAGGGAACGCAAAATCTGTATACAAAAAGTGATACACTAGTGACAGTGTAATTAAAAGACCTAAAGGATTAATAACAGTGTTAAAGGGGGTGCTAAATAAATATTATGGTGTGCTACCCCACAGCAGCCCAGCCACTCCAATCAGGGGTTGAGGGGTTAGATTCCTTGCCTAGGGGGAGATGTTTTACTCCTGCAGCATATACAGGACTCTGCAAACTTTATAGTGGAGGCCATAAAAGAGATAGGCTTGCTTAACGCATGCACCACTGCTATGGCAGTGTCGGCACGCAGAGGCTTGTGGCTTCGCCAGTGGACTGATGACGCGGACTCCAGGAAAGGCGTGGAAGGCCTACCATTCACAGGAGAGGCCTTGTTTAGCGATAAACTAGACAAATGGATCTCCAAAGCTACTGCGGGTAAGTCTACGTATCTTCCTTCCGCAGCCCCCCCAACCAAGAAGACTTATTCAGCTTCTAAGTTGCAGTCCTTACGGACGGCAAAGTTCAAGGACAGAATCAGAGGTGCTTCTACGCCCTCCAGCGGTGCAAGAGGTAAACCACGCAAACCAGCAACTGCAGGCACTCAGGAACAGAGCTCAGGCTTTGCTTCCTCAAAGCCTTCAGCATGACGGTGGACTGCAATGCCTGGAAGACTGTCAGGGGGGAGCCGGACTACAATTCTTCAGTCAGATCTGGTCAAGTTCGTGCCAGGATCCCTGTGTCATGGATCTTATTTCCCAGGGCTACAGACTGGAATTCCAAGAGTTCCCACCTCACAGATTCTTCAAATCAGGCTTACCAGTTTCACAAGAGGCAAGTATAACTTTACAGAATGCCATCCAAAAACTGGTAAAGACTCAAGCCAGTTCCACCTCATCTGCAAAACAAGGGGTACTACTCCAACCTGTTTGTAGTACCAAAGACGTATGGATTGGTAAGGCCGATTCTGAACCTCAAGTCGTTGAACCCATACTTATTAGTGTTCAAATTCAAGATGGAGTCTCTGAGAGCAGTAATCTCAGGTCTGGAGGATTCCTAGTGTCTGTTGATATCAAGGGTGCATACCTTCACATTCCGAAATGGCCGCCTCATCAGGATTACCTACGGTTTGCACTGCAGGACTGTCACTACCAGTTCCAGGCCCTGCCATTTGGTCTCTCCACGGCACCGAGGGTGTTCACCAAGGTGATGGCAGGGATGATGTTTCTACTCCGCAAACAGGGAGTGAACATAATTCCGTACCTGGACAATCTCCTGATAAAAGCACCGTCCAGGGAAAGGTTGCTGGACAGCATTGGTCTCTCAACCAAACTCCTCCAGGATCACGGGTGGATTCTGAACCTTCCGAAATCTCACTAGGAGCCAATACGGAGGCTTCCATTCCTGGGAATGATACTGGACACAGAGTCGCAGAAACTGTTCCTTCGGTTGGAAAAGGCATTGGTAATCCAGTCAATGGTTCGGGATGTCCTGAAGCCAACCCGGATATCGGTGCATCTATTCATTCGCCTTCTGGGGAAAATGGTGGCCGCTTTTCGAGGCGCTTCAATACGGAAGGTTTCACGCAAGACCCTTCCAGCTCGACCTGTTGGACAAATGGTCCGGATCACATCTTCACATGCACCAGAGGATCAGTCTGTCGCCAAAAGCCAGGATCTCCCTTCTGTGGTGTCTACAGACTTCTCACCTCGTCGAGGGTCGCAGGTTCGGAATTCAGAACTGTATTCTGTTAACCACAGACGCAAGCCTCAGAGGTTGGAGAGCAGTCACCCAGGGGGGGTGCAGTTTCAAGGAAGATGGTCAAGTCAGGAAGTCATCCTTCCAATCAACATTCTGGAACTAAGGGCCATATACAATGCCCTTCTGCAGGCCTCACATCTTCTTCAAGATCGGGCCATTCAGATCTAGATCTGTGACGGCGGTGACGTACATAAACCGACAGGGCGGAACGAAAAGCAGAGCAGCAATGTCGGAGGTGTCAGGAATTCTCCTCTGGGCAGAAAAAAATGCTGGTGCATTGTCAGCGGTCTTCATTCCGGGAGTAGACAACTGGGAAGCAGACTTCTTCAGCAGACACGACCTGCACCCGGGAGAGTGGGGCCTTCACCCGGAAGTGTTCAGGTGCTTGACAGGTCAATGTGGATATCCACAGATTGACATGATGGTCTCTCGTCTTAACAAGAAGCTCAGGCAGTATTGTTCCAGGTCGAGAGACCCACAGGCAGTGGCGGTAGACGCCCTGAGGACTCCATGGGTCTATCAGATGGTGTATGTGTTTTCTCCACTTCCTCTGATCCCAAGAATTCTAAAGCGAATAAAAAGGAAAAAGGTTAAAACAATACTCATTGCTCCGGACTGGCCAAGAAGGGCATGGTATGCGGACCTTCTGGAGATGCTCCTCAAAGATCCGTGGCCTCTACCTCTTTATGAGGATCTTCTGCAACAGGGCCTGTTTGTCTATCAGGACTTACCGCGGCTACGTTTGACAGCATGGAAGTTGAACGGCTGATTCTAGCCAGGAAAGAGATCCCTAACAAGGTTATCCCGACTATGATCCAAGCCAGGAAGGGGGTAACGTCTAAGCATTACCATTGTATTTGGAAGAAATACATCTCTTGGTGTGAGAGCAGAAATTATTCTGCGGTGGAATTTCATCTGGGACGTTTCCTGCAGGCAGGTATGGATGTGGGCCTACGTCTGGGCTCCATTAAAGTCCAGATTTCGGCCTTGTCCATTTTCTATCAAAGACAATTGGCTTCTCCCCCTGAGGTCCAAACTTTCTTGAAAGGTGTTCTGCACATCCAACCTCCCTTTGTGCCTCCCACGGCACCTTGGGATCTCAATGTGGTGCTGGAGTTCCTCCAATCGGACTAGTTTGAATTACAGGAGGTGGACGTAAAATATCTTACATGGAAGACCGTCACACTGTTGGCCTTGGCTTCAGCAAGACGCGCGTCGGAGCTGGGAGCTTTGTCTCTCAAAAGTCCCTATTTAATTTTCCATGAGGACAGAGCTGAACTCAGAAATCGTCAGCAATTTCTTCCTAAAGTGGTGTCTGCGTTTCACATCAACCAACCTATTGTGTTTCCGGTTGTTACCGACACCTCTGCTACTTCAAAGTCTTTAGATATTATGAGGGCTTTGAAGGTGTATGTAAAGCGAACAGCTCGTCACAGAAAATCAGACTCGCTGTTTGTTCTTTATGATCCCAATAAAATTGGGTGTCCTGCTTCAAAGCAGACAATTGCACGCTGGATCAGGCTTACTATTCAGCATGCTTATTCCACGGCAGGTTTGCCATGTCCAAACTCTGTACAGGCCCATTCTACTAGGTCAGTGGGTTCTTCCTGGGCGGCTGCCCGGGTGTCTTGGCTTAACAGCTCTGCCGAGCAGCTACTTGGTCAGGTTCGAACACGTTTGCTAAGTTCTACAAGTTCGATACTTTGGCCTCTGAGGACCTTCAGTTTGGTCAATCAGTTCTGCAGGAACCTCACCACTCTCCCACCCGGTTTGGGAGCTTTTGTACATCCCCATGGTACTAAATGGAACCCCAGCATCCTCTAGGACGTAAGAGAACTAGGATTTTAATTACCTACCGGTAAATCCTTTTCTCGTAGTCCGTAGAGGATACTGGGTGCCCACCCGGTGCTGTTACTTAGTTAAGTAATGTTGGTTCAGCCGTTGCTGTTCCTGTTTCAAGTTTGGTTAGCTTTGCTTTCCTCTTGTGGTGTGTGCTGGTTCGGAATCTCACCACTATCCTTATCTATCCTTCTCTCAAAGTATGTCTGTCTCCTCGGGCACAGTTTCCTAGACTGAGTATGGTAGGAGGGGCATAGAGGGAGGAGTCAGCCCACACTATCAAATTCTTAAATGCCCATAGCTCCTAGTGGACCCGTCTATACCCCATGGTACTAAATGGAACATCAGTATCCTCTACGGACTACGAGAAAAGGATTCACAAGCATCGTTCTCACAAAACAATTACTGACTCATCACGGCTGGATTCTCAACCTACAAAAGTCACACTTACAGCCTACTCAGCAGCTTCAGTTTCTGGGTATGGTACTGGACACGGATTCTCAAAAGGTGTTTCTTCCGCTGGACAAAGTGGCAGCCATTCAAGCGATGGTGCGGTCCGTTCTGAAGCCACACTGGGTTTCGGTCCGTCTGTGGATCAGTCTCCTAGGAAAGATGGTTGCCTTCTACAAAGCAATACAGTACAGATGATTCCATGCACGAACCTTCCAGCTGGATCTGCTTGATTAATGGTCAGGTTCGCATCTTCACACGCACCGCCTGGTCCGCTAGTCACCACAAACAAGGATCTCTCTAATGTGGTGGTTACAGACCTCCCATCTCATGTATGGTCGAGTCTTCGGAATACTGACTTGGGCAGTGTTAACTACGGACAGAAGCCTCAGGGGTTGCGGAGCAGTAACCCAGGGGGTTCAGTTTCAGGGAAGATGGTTACCACACAAAGCCATCCTCCAAATAATAATTTTGGAACTAAGAGCAATTTACAACGCCCTCCTTCAGGCTTTCCACCTGTTACAGAATCGGACCATTCAAGTACAATCAAACAACGCCACAGCAGTGGCCTAAATCAATCGTCAAGGTGGAACCAAAAGCAGAGCGGCTATAAGAGAGGTCACAAAGATCCTCCTCTGGGCAGAAAGACATGCCACGGCACAGTTGGCCATATTTATTCCGGGAGTAGACAACTGGGAGGCAGATTTCCTCAGCAGGCAGGATCTCCACCTGGAAGAATGGGGTCTCCACCATCAAGTCTTCCATCAGATAGTATCCTGATGGGGTTGGCCGCAGATAGATCTGATGGCATCTCACCACAACAGAAAGCTTCAGCGTTACTGCTCGAGGACAAGGGACCCACAGGCAACAGCAGTGGACGCTTTGACGACGCCCTGGACTTTTCAGACTGTCTATCTGTTCCCTCCATTCCTGCTACTACCAAGAATCTTGAAGTGAATAAAGAAGGAGAGGGTTCAGGCGATTTTATTTGCTCCGGATTGGTCTTGCAGGGCCTGGTACGCAGATCTATTCTCCCTGTTGGTAGACGATCCCTGGCCCTTGCCGCTGAGAGATTTTCAGCAAGGCCCGTTCGTCTATCCAAACTTACAGAGGCTACGTTTGACGGCATGGAAGTTGGGAGGGAGATTGTAGCCCGGAAGGGCATTCCGGGGGCTGTTATCCCAACTATGCTCCATGCTAGAAAGGATGTCACATCACGACACTACCATCGAATATGGAAAATGTAGGTCTCCAGGTGTGATAACAGTCACTATCCACCGTCGGTTTTCAAATTGGGTCGTTTCTTGCGATTTCTCCAGTCGGGAGTGGATGTGGGTTTGCGCTTAGGCTCCCTTAAGGTCCAAGTGTCTGCATTGTCTGTCTTTTTCCAAAAGAGGTTGGCCTTGCTTCCGGAGGTTCAGACTTTTCTTATACAGTAGGTGTGCTTCACTTGCAACCGCCTTTTGTACCTCCCACGGCTCCAGTTGGTGTTGGATTTCCTCCAATCTGGTTTGAACCACTGCACCTGGCAGAGGCCAAGTATTTGAATTGGAAGACGGTAAACTTGTTGGCTCTTGCGTCTGCAAGGAGCATCTCGGAATTGGGGGCTTTGTCATGCAAATCTTGTCTATTGTTTCACGAAGATCGGGGAGGAACTCAGGACTCGCAGGTTGTTCCTGCCTATGGTTGTCTCAGCCCTCTTGTATCAACTTATTGTAGTTCCGGTTGTAACAGATTCTTCCACACCTCGCGGCTTTGATGTGGTGCGAGCGTTGCATATTTATGTAAATCGTACGGCTCGTACCCATAAGTCAGATGCTCTTTGTTTTGTATGATGCCACCAAGATTGGATGTCCAGCTTCAAAACAGACTATTGCACGTTGGATCAAGCTCACTATCCAACAGGCTTATTCGTTTGCGGCCTTGCCTTTACCGCACTCAGTTATCGCTCATTCCACCAGGTCAGTAAGTTCTTCCTGGGTGGCTGCTCGGAGAGTCTTGGCCTTACAGTTATGTAGGGCGGCTACCTGGTCAGGTTCCAACACTTTTGTGAAATTCTATGGTTTTGATACCTTGGCGCCGGAGGACGCTCAATTTGGTAGCTTGGTATTGCAGGGATCTCAGCACACTCTCAACCGTGATGGGAGCGCTTGGACTTCCCCACTGTAATTCACCATCCCAGTATCCCCTATGAATGCTAGAGAAAACAGGATTTTGGTACTTACCGGTAAATCCTTTTCTCGAAGTCCATAGGGGATACTGGGCGCCCACCTCTGTGCTTCCTATCTTCTGCATATTGTTTGGGTTGTATGTGTCAGCGTATGCGTGACGGTTTCGCTGTTTTCTGTTCTACTTGTTCAGTTGTGTTGCTCGGTTTCTCCTGTTATTCCGTTTTCCTCCTCTTGAGGTATTTTCCGTCTCCTTCAGGCAGTGTTTTCTAGACTGGTCTGATGGGATGAGGCATAGAGGGGAGGAGCCAGCACACATTATGTTGAAGAAATTTAAGGTGCACCAGCTCCAATGGACCCAGCTATACCTTACTGTAATTCACAATCCCAGTATCCCCTATGGACTTCGAGAAAAGGATTTACCGCTAAGTACCAAAATCCCATTTTTCAACGTTCTGCTGGTTTCACCATGTTTACATTTTAAACTCATCCTACACAGATTTTATGTTGTTTTATTGAGAGAAATTTTATGTTTCCACAGTCCAGTAAACGTCTGTATCATATATGTGCGACAGACCTATTTTCCATGACTGTTACTCTAGTTACTTCTACACATTAAATAGAACCCCAAATATTATTCTGTGACTTGTAACATTTATTGTGACACGGTGTTGGTTCAGTCTGAATTGCATTTTAGGAAATTCAGCTCAATTAGCACCACAGCAGAAAGGTGCAGTACGTAAAGGTTTTACAGCAAAGGCTGGATAGATTGTGGACACAACACAATAGAACATGCTGCGTCTATGTCTTTACATCATTCGCTGTCCTAAGCACAATTAACATCCACTAAATTGGAGCATTTCAGCATTAATCCAGTGTAATGAAGCAGACTCCTGCTTTCATTGCACAAGTGAAATAGAACAGAATTGCTGTTTAGATGTTGGTAGTTCAGTGCAAATGTCACACATAAAACCAATGGTTAGCATAGAAATACTGGTGATGCCAAACAGTTCCAAATAGTCCTGAAAGTGCCCCTAGTGACTAATTCCCACTGTAGGAACATATTCACAGGGACTGATGTTCTCGGTACAATAGCAGGTTTATTTATACAGGGTAAAGCAGTGTACAACTGTAAACAATAATAGGATTTTGGTACCTACCGGTAAATCCTTTTCTCTTAGTCCGTAGAGGATGCTGGGGACTCCAAAAGGACCATGGGGTATAGACGGATCCGCAGGAGCTTGGGCACACTATAAAGACTTAAAACTGGGTGTGAACTGGCTCCTCCCTCTATGCCCCTCCTCCAGACCTCAGTTAGAAAACTGTGCCCAGAAGAGATGGACATTTCGAGAAAAATTTTTATTGTTACCAACACAGTGAGTGTCATACCAGCTCACACCTCCAACATACCGTAGAACGTGGCATTCAGTAGAATACCAGGCAACGGCATGAACAAAACACAGCCACATGCTGAAAAATATGTAACACAAAACGCTGTGTGTCCACAGAAGCGAAATTCAGATCCCGCATGCCATTGCATGAACAACGGTAGCCACCGCCCTACCGAAACGACACACCACCAGGGTGTAACCAAAAGCAATAACTGCAGACACAGAACGCACTGGGACGGGCGCCCAGCATCCTCTACGGACTAAGAGAAAAGGATTTACCGGTAGGTACCAAAATCCTATTTTCTCCTACGTCCTAGAGGATGCTGGGGACTCCAAAAGGACCATGGGGTTTATACCAAAGCTCCAAAACGGGCGGGAGAGTGCGGACTACTCTGCAGCACCGATTGAGCAAACATGAGGTCCCCATCAGCCAGGGTATCAAACTTGTAAAGCATAGTAAAAGCGTTTGACCCTGATCAAGAACTCGCTCGGCAACAGCTGAACCGCCGAGACTCCTCGGGCACTCGCCCAAGAAAAAAAAAAACCCATCTTCCCAAAGGAAGAAACCTCCACCGACTTCGGTGATGACAAAGCAGTCGCAGAACGAACATGTCAAGCTTCATCACAGATTCAGCATGTACTTGACTGTATAAACATTCTCCCAAATCAAGATGGGAACACACCAGACCCACAGGGTCTCTGCTTTTCCAAAGTGAGCCAAAGTGATGACCTATCTACTCAAATCCCAGACTAGACCAAGGGAAGTTGAACCAGCTAATGCCTAAGTAACCCCCGGCATCAACATAGGCCGATTTCTGTGAAAGCCAGAAACACTATTGGTAGAAGTACCAACCGGGAACTCAGTTCCTCTCTATCCACCTGAAAGATCAAACAAGGCTCTTGTGAGCCAAAACCACGACTTCCGACACCCGCCTTGCGGACGTCAAAGTCAATAGCCTGACCACTTTCCAAGAGCGATATTTCGTACAGGAACTTATTAGGTTTTTCTCCACCTCGGCTTGTATGGCTAAGCACGAGCTAGCTGAAAGTCCTCCAAAGGAGCCTTCCTGGCTACACCCCGAGACACATAATTACTCCCACAATGGTGGAAGCTTTGTGTCGTTAGTTCTTTCATAATCTAAATATTTGAAGAAACTACTTCACTGGGAACAACCTTTCAACGGACATGACCTTCAACCGTCTCGTCGCCAGACGGAGACGCGTTACGTGCTAATACACGCCATGATCTTATTGTAACATTACCTCACGTAAAGGAAGAGGGCAGTAATTTCTTATGAAAGACTGGATAGCCAACCCTCGCTGACTAAACCGTATTTTAAGAGGATCATCGGAGCCTCAGATCATCTTACGCTTACCACTGTCAGAAAAGTGAAAACGGAGAAGCCACCTAGACCGACTAAAAACACCCACGGTGTCACGAGGATGTCTACTGTTATAACTTGAGTGTCCCTTAACCTGGAACAATCTCCTCGAGGCCTCTTATTGAAGAGAGACGCCAACATGACCAATTTCGACACTCCACAAAGACTTGTCACGTCCGGGAAAGCATTGCGATGATGGCAGAATTTTTCCCGGCTGGATATCGTGTCCGCAGAGGAAATTTATTTCTCCGTCGTTTGCCTCCGGAACGAAGGCTGCTAATATAGCTTTTACCAGACATCCCACTCAACTGCCAACTGTGCATCTTCTGTCAGTTCCGCTTTTCCTTGTTCCGCACTAGCGGCTTACTTATGCCATTGCTGACAAGTCGTCTGGCAGAATTAATACGGACAGAACATGAAGAATATTTCAAGAAACCTTACAGCAGACAAGCTTCCCAACTTGACCACACCCTCTGAAAATACGTCCCTTGCAAAGGACTGCTCTCCCGCTTCGGAGATCTGAATGCACGGACACCAGGATCTAAACCTGGATCCCTAACCTTCATTCCTCTAGAAGGAAAGAACCGAGTAAACAGCACAGGAGCGAAGTCCTGGCCGTTTTGATTATAGTCCGGTGCATGCGCAGGTGAGACCCGGACCACATTACTGACTGGTCCCATGAAACCCGCTCTGGTCTTAGACCTGCTCACCGCAAAAGGCTACTTATGCCGCAACCATCTGTGTTATTATCGATGAGGTGTCCCCTCAAAGCCAATTGCACTCTGGATCCTCAGACCTCTTTCCACAGGAAAAACACCTAACCCTAACCGGTCAGTATCAACTCTGAAACCCACTTCAGACATCTGCGTCATTGGTAACACCAGGCCAATCCCTGCGCCGAAGAACAGTCAGGGATACACGACGACATGCACCGCGTAGAGGATGCTAGGGATCTTACAAGGACAACCAATGTCCTGAACTTGACGCCCATTTGTGTGGCGTCGCGTGCTACCTCCCCTTCCATAGAGGAAAGGCAAGATCTCTTAAATAAAATAGCAAGGGGAAAAAACGGTAGCTCAGAATGTTCCCCTTTCGCTTCTATAATAATTCACAGGTCCTAGTCTATTCCTGGACTAACTGAAATTTGGTAAACAAGTGGTCACCGGAGCGGGGACCAGTCAGATAGACTCAGTGATAAGTGGTGTAGGTAGTGGAAACAGAAAACTACTTCCACTTCTGCGAACCTAACAAGGCTGCAGAACACTTACCTTTTCACCTTCCACTGCCTTCACAGAAAAGGAAAAAATAAGAATTTACTTACCGATAATTCTATTTCTCGTAGTCCGTAGTGGATGCTGGGGACTCCGTAAGGACCATGGGGATTAGCGGCTCCGCAGGAGACTGGGCACATCTAAAGAAAGCTTTAGGACTAGCTGGTGTGCACTGGCTCCTCCCCCTATGACCCTCCTCCAAGCCTCAGTTAGGACACTGTGCCCGGACGAGCGTACACAATAAGGAAGGATCTTGAATCCCGGGTAAGACTCATACCAGCCACACCAATCACACCGTATAACTTGTGATCTGAACCCAGTTAACAGCATGATAACAGAGGAGCCTCTAGAAAAGATGGCTCACTATAGCAATAACCAGATCTTTTTGGTAACAATAACTATGTACCAGTATTGCAGACAATCCGCACTTGGGATGGGCGCCCAGCATCCACTACGGACTACGAGAAATAGAATTATCGGTAAGTAAATTCTTATTTTCTCTAACGTCCTAAGTGGATGCTGGGGACTCCGTAAGGACCATGGGGATTATACCAAAGCTCCCAAACGGGCGGGAGAGTGCGGATGACTCTGCAGCACCAATTGAGAGAAACTCCAGGTCCTCCTCAGCCAGGGTATCAATTTTGTAGAATTTTACAAACGTATTTGCTCCTGACCAAGTAGCTGCTCGGCAAAGTTGTAAAGCCGAGACCCCTCGGGCAACCGCCCAAGATGAGCCCACCTTCCTTGTGGAGTGGGCATTTACAGATTTTTTGGCTGTGGCAGGCCTGCCACAGAATGTGCAAGCTGAATTGTACTACAAATCCAACGAGCAATAGTCTGCTTAGAAGCAGGAGCACCCAGCTTGTTGGGTGCATACAGGATAAACAGCGAGTCAGTTTTCCTGACTCCAGCCGTCCTGGATATTTTCAAGGCCCTGACAACATCTAGCAACTTGGAGTCCTCCAAGTCCCTAGTAGCCGCAGGCACCACAATAGGTTGGTTCAGGTGAAACGCTGAAACCACCTTAGGGAGAAACTGAGGACGAGTCCTCAATTCCCCCTGTCCGAATGGAAAATCAGATAAGGGCTTTTACAGGATAAAGCCGCCAATTCTGACGCGCGCCTGGCCCCGGCCAGGGCCAACAGCATGACTACTTTCCATGTGAGATATTTTAACTCCACAGATTTAAGTGGTTCAACCCAATGTGACTTTTGGAACCCAAAACCTACATTGAGATCCCAAAGTGCCACTGGAGGCACAAAAGGAGGCTGTATATGCAGTACCCCTTTTACAAACGTCTGAACTTCAGGGACTGAAGCTAGTTCTTTTTGGAAGAAAATTGACAGGGCCGAAATTTGAACCTTAATGGACCCCAATTTCAGGCACATAGACACTCCTGTTTGCAGGAAATGTAGGAATTGACCCAGTTGAATTTCCTCCGTCTGGCCTTACTGGCCTCGCACCACGCAACATATTTTCGCCAAATGCGGTGATAATGTTTTGCGGTTACATCCTTCCTGGCTTTGATCAGGATAGGGATGACTTCATCCGGAATGCCTTTTTTCCTTCAGGATCCGGCGTTCAACCGCCATGCCGTCAAACGCAGCCGCGGTAAGTCTTGGAACAGACAGGGTCCATGCTGGAGCAGGTCCCTTCTTAGAGGTAGAGGCCACGGATCCTCCGTGAGCATCTCTTGAAGTTCCGGTTACCAATTCCTTCTTGGCCAATCCGGAGCCACGAATATAGTGCTTACTCCTCTCCATCTTATCAATCTCAGTACCTTGGGTATGAGAGGCAGAGGAGGGAACACATACACTGACTGGTACACCCACGGTGTTACCAGAGCGTCTACAGCTATTGCCTGAGGGTCCCTTGACCTGGCGCAATACCTGTCGAGTTTTTCCCAACGGTTTATAATCATGTGGAAGACTTCTGGGTGAAGTCCCCACTCTCCCGGGTGGAGGTCGTGTTGAGGAAGTCTGCTTCCCAGTTGTCCACTCCCGGAATGAATACTGCTGACAGTGCTATCACATGGTTTTCCGCCCAGCGAAGAATCCTTGCAGCTTCTGCCATTGCCCTCCTGCTTCTTGTGCCACCCTTGTTTGTTTACGTGGGTGACTGCCGTGATGTTGTCCGACTGGATCAACACCGGCTGACCTTGAAGCAGAGGTCTTGCTAAGCTTAGAGCATTGTAAATGGCCCTTAGCTTCAGGATATTTATGTGAAGTGACGTCTCCAGGCTAGACTATAAGCCCTGGATATTCCTTCCCTGTGTGACTGCTCCCCAGCCTCGCAGGCTGGCATCCGTGGTCACCAGGACCCAGTCCTGAATGCCGAATCTGCGGCCCTCTAGAAGATGAGCACTCTGCAACCACCACAGGAGGGACACCCTTGTCCTTGGTGACAGGGTTATCCGCTGATGCATCTGAAGATGCGACCCGGACCATTTGTCCAGCAGGTCCCACTGGAAAGTTCTTGCGTGGAATCTGCCGAATGGGATTGCTTCGTAGGAAGCCACCATTATACTCAGAACCCTTGTGCATTGATGCACTGAGACTTGGCTCGGTTTTAGGAGGTTCCTGACTATCTCGGATAACTCCCTGGCTTTCTCCTCCGGGAGAAACACCTTTTTCTGGACTGTGTCCAGGATCATCCCTAGGAACAGAAGACAAGTCGTCGGAACCAGCTGCGATTTTGGAATATTGAGAATCCAATCGTGCTGCCGCAACACTACCTGAGATAGTGCTACACCGACCTCCAACTGTTCCCTGTATCTTACCCTTATCAGGGAATCGTCCAAGTAAGGGATAACTAATATTCCCTTCCTTCGAAGGAATATCATCATTTCGGCCATTACCTTGGTAAAGACCCGGGGTGCCGTGGACCATCCATACGGCAGCGTCTGAACTGATAGTGACAGTTCTGTACCATAAACCTGAGGTACCCTTGATGAGAAGGGTACATTTTTTACATGAAGGTAAGCATCCTTGATGTCCCGAGACATCATGTAGTCCCCTTCTTCCAGGTTCGCAATCACTGCTCTGAGTGACTCAATCTTGAATTTGAACCTCTGTATGTAAGTGTTCAAAGATTTTAGATTTATAATCGGTCTCACCAAGCCGTCCGGCTTTGGTACCACAACAGTGTGGAATAATACCCCGTTCCCTGTTGCAGGAGGGGTACCTTGATTATCACCTGCTGGGAATACAGCTTGTGAATGGCTTCCAAAACTATCTCCCTGTCAGAAGGAGACATCGGTAAAGCCGACTTTAGGAAACGGCGAGGGGGAGACGTCTCGAATTCTAATTTGTACCCCTGAGTATCACCTGAAGGATCCAGGGGTCTACTTGCGAGTGAGCCCACTGCGCGCTGATATTAATTGAGACGGGCCCCCCACCGTGCCTGATTCTGCTTGTAAAGCCCCAGCGTCATACTGAGGGCTTGGCAGAGGCGGGAGAGGGTTTCTGTTCCTGGGAACTGGCTGATTTCTGCAGCCTTTTTCCTCTCCCTCTGTCACGGGGCAGAAAAGAGGAACCTTTTGCCCGCTTGTCCACGAAAAGACTGCGCCTGATAATACGGCGTCTTCTCATGATGAGAGGCGACCTGGGGTACAAACGTGGATTTCCCAGCTGTTGCCGTGGCCACCAGGTCTGAAAGACCGACCCCAAATAACTCCTCCCCTTAATAAGGCAATACTTCCAAATGCCGTTTGGAATACGCATCACCTGACCACTGACGTGTCCATAACCCTCTACTGGTAGAAATGGACAACGCACTTAGACTTGATGCCAGTCGGCAAATATTCCGCTGTGCATCACGCATATATAGAAATGCATCTTTAAAATGCTCTATAGGCAATAATATACTGTCCCTATCTAGGGTAACAATATTTTCAGTCAGGGAATCCGACCACGCCAACCCAGCACTGCACATCCAGGCTGAGGCGATTGCTGGTCGCAGTATAACACCAGTATGTGTGTAATACATTTTAGGATATCCTCCTGCTTTCTATCAGCAGGATCCTTAAGGGCGGCCATCTCAGGAGAGGGTAGAGCCCTTGTTCTTACCAGCGTGTGAGCGCTTTATCCACCCTAGGGGGTGTTTCCCAACGCACCCTAACCTCTGGCGGGAAAGGATATAATGCCAATAACATTTTTATCAGTTGTTATCGGGGGAAACCCACGCATCATCACACACCTCATTTAATTTCTCAGATTCAGGAAAACTACAGGTAGTTTTTCCTCACTGAACATAATACCCCTTTTTGGTGGTACTCGTATTATCAGAAATGTGTAAAAAAAATTTCATTGCCTCAATCATGTAACGTGTGGCCCTACTGGAAGTCACATTTGTCTCTTCACCGTCGACACTGGAGTCAGTATCCGTGTCGGCGTCTATATCTGCCATCTGAGGTAACGGGCGCTTTAGAGCCCCTGACGGCCTATGAGACGTCTGGACAGGCACAAGCTGAGTAGCCGGCTGTCTCATGTCAACCACTGTCTTTTATACAGAGCTGACACTGTCACGTAATTCTTCCAACAGTTCATCCACTCAGGTGTCGACCCCCTAGGGGGTGACATCACTATTACAGGCAATCTGCTCCGTCTCCACATCATTTTTCTCCTCATACATGTCGACACCAACGTACCGACATACAGCACACACACAGGGAATGCTCTGATAGAGGACAGGACCCCACTAGCCCTTTGGGGAGACAGAGGGAGAGTTTGCCAGCACACACCAGAGCGCTATATATATACAGGGATAACCTTATATAAAGTGTTTTTCCCCTTATAGCTGCTGTATTGTTTATACTGCGCCTAATTAGTGCCCCCCTCTCTTTATTTAACCCTTTCTGTAGTGTAGTGACTGCAGGGGAGAGACAGGGAGCTTCCCTCCAACGAAGCTGTGAGGGAAAATGGCGCCAGTGTGCTGAGGAGATAGGCTCCGCCCCCTTATCGGCGGCCTTATCTCCCGTTTTTTGTGTATTTTTGGCATGGGTTAAATGCATCCATATAGCCCAGGGGCTATATGTGATGCATCTTTTGCCATTTAAGGTATTTATATTGCGTCTCAGGGCGCCCCCACCCAGCGCCCTGCACCCTCAGTGACCGGAGTGTGAAGTGTGCTGAGAGCAATGGCGCACAGCTGCGGTGCTGTGCGCTACCTTTTTGAAGACAGGACGTCTTCTGCCGCCGATTTTCCGGATCTCTTCAGGCTTCTGGCTCTGTAAGGGGGCCGGCGGCGCGGCTCTGGGACCCATCCAGGCTGGGCCTGTGATCGTCCCTCTGGAGCTAATGTCCAGTAGCCTAAGAAGCCCAATCCACTCTGCACGCAGGTGAGTTCGCTTCTTCTCCCCTTAGTCCCTCGATGCAGTGAGCCTGTTGCCAGCAGGACTCACTGAAAATAAAAAAACTAAAACTAACTTTTCACTAAGCAGCTCAGGAGAGCCACCTAGTGTGCACCCTTCTCGTTCGGGCACAGAAATCTAACTGAGGCTTGGAGGAGGGTCATAGGGGGAGGAGCCAGTGCACACCAGCTAGTCCTAAAGCTTTCTTTAGATGTGCCCAGTCTCCTGCGGAGCCGCTAATCCCCATGGTCCTTACGGAGTCCCCAGCATCCACTTAGGACGTTAGAGAAAAGAACGGTATCGAACCGGTGAAAACGATTGCATCCCACCAAAGAATGCGTCACCAACTGTTGTAAAGGAGGCTAATTCACTAATTTAGACTTACCAGCGGATACCGCCGAGATTGTCTGAGGATAGGCCACATCAGCAGCTATATATCTCTCCCAGCATCTCCCGGAGACCACTTCCGCATTTTTCCGGTTACACCACCTGCTGTCCTGTGACAGCATGCTGTAAATGTTATAAGGAAAAAGCAAACATAGGCAAGGCTACGTCCCCTGAGTAAGATCAGTCCAGTGGATGCTGACCCAACTATCGCACTCCCTCAAGTGCGTACATTACATATAATGTCCAAACATAGAAATAAACTTTCACTTAGCTGCCTGTGTATGATCCTTTGTCGAACGGCCCTGCGTCGATCAGGAGTTGACTGCCACACTTTTCTCTCCGCGTTGTGTAGAGACTAATATTCAGACTCCTTGAGAGGATCGAAACCAACTCGTCCTGGATAAACTACAACTTAATCAACAGAGCGGTCAGTACATGAGAATACCATTATCCCAGCATTCATGGATATACATAATGTAATACACAATACAACACCCGTATCGTAATGATGCATATATAAAGTTATATCTACACATATATACGTATAGACGTAACCTATACGCAAGTGGATTACCCAGACCCATCAGGTCCCTAGTGACAGTAGTGTGTTGTGAAAGTGTATGACCATGTACTGACGTGCCCCTGATGTGAAACTACCAGGAACTTTACGGTCGACAGAAACTGAGTAAATGTCGGCTGCACGGGATAGTAAGCGGGCAAATATATTAATAATCTTAGAAACCAAAGGGGTCCGAGGGACGCATACAACTACCATTGTAATAACCCTGCCCCTACTTTATATAAACATATATATATATATATATATATATATACACACACACATACACAAAATAATATATATATATATATATATATATATATATATATATATATATATATATATATATATATACACCAATACAGGTACAAGGCAATAACCGCCTGTTAAATCTTTTACCCAGGCATTACCGGTGATGCCGACAGGGCATCGTCCGACCGCCGTTTCTCCCTGCTAAACTTAGTTGTTTGAATCAAGAACCGACAGTAATCCCCACCAGAGCTTTTGACAAAGCCCTCACACCTGTCGACATATGTCGACTAACCAGTAGTGTCTAAATAAAAGGGGAAACAGTGACTTTATATTAATACCACCAGGAGTATACATCCATCAATCAATATAATGCTATATTACACCCATAGCATTAAAAGCCCTGTGTCCCCCCTCCTTCAGTAAATTTTGGCGGGGACCTGAGGGAAAATGGCGTCCACTCCCGTGTAAGGACTAAGCTCCGCCCCTCTCGGCGCGCTTAATCCCGCCCATATATATCAGACAGCTAGGGATTTATATATATAGTGATAAATCCCCAGCATATATACATATATCTCACTCAGCCCAGGGCAGCCCCCCCCCCCCCCCCCGCACCCACGGAACACCGTTGGTGTGTGGGAGAGATGGAGCGCAGTGCTCACGCTGCGGTGGTGGTGGGGTGAGTACACCCGGAGACCGGGTATCCCCCTACCCGGGAAAAGTTAAAACTGCTGCCCAGGGCGCACTCTCCCCAGCGCCCTGCACCCATGGGGCCCTTGTGAAGAAATGGCGCCTCCTGCGCTCCAACACACTGGCGGGATCCGAGACACGGAGTCCCGGTCCCGCCAGCTTACCTTTCTACTGTAGCCCAGGGCGCTCCTTCCTTCTCAGTGCCCTGTCGGTGCCGGAAGAAAGTGGCGCGTAGCGCGCGCGGGAACATGCTGGCGGGGTCCGGGGCACAGCACCCCGGCCCCGCCGTACTTCTAGTTACAAAACATGATGCACAGGGCGCTCACCTCCCAGCGCCCTGTACCCAGGAGACCCGGCAACGGGCTGGAAACAGCTCGTGCGCCACAGTGATCTGGCGGGGGACCGGGACCCGGAGCCCCTGCAACACTAAAGATAAAATGGCCACCTAATAAGCTGGCCAGGGTGCTGCTGGGAGGGGGAGAGGAGATGTGCTCTATGCTGACGGGGGTAGGATCTACAGTGTCCAGGCACCGATCCTCTTTTATGTCACACCAAAGAAAACCCAGTAACCTGCTGCCCAGGGCGCTCCCCCCCAGCTCCCTGCACCCTGAGAGTGCGTTGGTGTGTGGGAGCATGGAGTGTAGCACGACATGTTACCTCAGTTACTGAAGTCTTCTGCCGTCACTGAAGTCTTCTGTTCTTCTCATACTCACCCGACTTCTTTCTTCTGGCTTTTGTGAGGGGGTGACGGCGTGGCTCCGGGAACAAGCAGCTAGGCGCACCAAGTGATCGAACCCTCTGCAGCTAATGGTGTGCAGTAGCCGAGAAGCAGAGCCTTAAAACTCACAGAAGTAGGTCCTGCTTCTCCCCCCTCACTCCCACGATGCAGGGAGCCTGTAGCCAGCAGGTCTCCCTGAAAATAAAAAACCTAACATAAAGTCTTTTAGAGAAACTCAGGAGAGCTCCCCTAGTGTGTGTCCATTCACTTCTGGGCACAAAGTCTAACTGAGGTCTGGAGGAGGGGCATAGAGGGAGGAGCCATTTCACACCCAGTTTTAAGTCTTCATAGTGTGCCCAAGCTCCTGCGGATCCGTCTATACCCCATGGTCCTTTTGGAGTCCCCAGCATCCTCTAGGACGTAGGAGAAAAGTAAAAACCAGGAATGATTGGAGAACACAAAATGAAAGGGAGAACTGGAATTGCACTTGCAATGCTGGGAGTCTGGGAAGTACTTGGCGGTACTGGATACTTGGGAACACACTTGTGAGGGGACACGGAATGCCAGGAGACTGTGAGTACACGGACACACTGAAGACTATGATTACATGAAAACAGTGTAAACTGTGGAAACACTTGAGACACTGTGGACTGTGAAGGCACTTGTAATAGGATTGTTCTGTAGCAGAATTAGCACCATAGCAGGATGCACTTGAGCAGAGAATGCAGGGTTGCAGGATTGTACTGTAGAAGGTTCACAGAATAGCACTGTAGTAGAGTATGCAACGTAGCAGGATGACAGGATTGCACTGTAGCAGGATTACAGGATAGCACTGTAGTAGAGCCTGCAACGTAGCAGGATCACAGGATAGCACTGTAGTAGAGTATGCAACATAGCAGGATAACGGGATTGCACTGTAGCAGAGTAGCTACACAGGATAGCTGTTGGAGCCTGGCAGTACTATGGATGATTTTAGCAGTAGAGACCAGCATAACCAGGAACAGGAACTGAGACAACCCTGACACGATGAACTGGCAACTGGGAGCCTGTGTGGCTAGCCTATATAGTGAGTTCAGTTGCTGCTCACAGCTGTGGTAACAGCTAATTACCAAGCTGCAGATACAGAGCAGTGTGCTGAGCACCAGAGCAGACGGCGCCACCCCAGGCACGAAGGAGAAACTGCATGTATCGTGACAGAGACTAGTCAGGATAGAGGGAAAGATGAATGTGGCAATGTACAGAGACGTCCTGGATGAAAACCTGCTCCATAGCGCTCTCGACCACATACTGGGGCGACGGTTCAGCTTTCAGCAGGACAACGACCCTAAGCACACAGCCAAGATATCAAAGGAGTGGCTTCAAGACAACTCTGTGAATGTCTTTGAGTGGCTCAGCCAGAGCCCAGACTTGAATCCAATTGAACATCTCTGGAGAGCCAACTGGATGGACATTTAGAGGTGCTGCAAAGAGGAATGGGGGAAACTGCCCAAAGATAGGTGTGCCAAGCTTGTGGCATCATATTCAAAAAGACTTGAGGCTGTAATTGCTGCCAAAAGCTGTAAAAACGTTTGTACATGTGATTTCTTAGTTTTCTATTTTTAATAAATCTCAAAAAATCCCCAACTTTTTTCATGTTGTCATTATGAGGTATTGTGTGTAGAATTTTGAGGGAAAAATTAATTTATTGTTTGAAATAAGGCTGTAACATAACAAAATGTAGAGCGCTGTCAATACTTTCCGGATGCACTGAAGCAACGAATCAGATTCTACTTCTCAATTATTTAGTACCTTCTAAAAGATAATACCTGGAATCTGATTGTTTGCTATGGGCAACAACCCATCTTAAACAGAACTCCCATCTTAGTAAATTTACCCCAAAATGTATCTTTTGAATCACTTTCCAAATTGTATTTGCAGCTATTATACACAGATGTTCTCAAAGAGAAGACTTGTCAATATCAAAACGTTCTCATTTTATGAATAATACATGAATCAACAGAATTGCCCTTAAGGAGGACACCCAACAATATCCGTGTTTTTAATTCCCCAGGCAATGATAAAGAAGTTATCTGAATCGACCTAGATCACCATTTATTAACTACAATCCTCGTGTTTTCAGGAAGTCTTTAATCATGCACAGGTGCTTTACTGTACTTATCCGGGTCAGTAATTATCCTAGCTGTTTCCATAGACATAAATGCTGAAAACCAAACCTGTTGGGGGAGCATGCATCATGAGGACTGGAATTAGGAATCCTGGATCTGGATAAACAATGCACCCTACCGCTCAGGTGTGGATCAGCTGACGCTACCAGATTCTGATTTTTTTTCAAGCCCAACCTGTGGCAGCTGTGCATGCAGTTTAATATGCTAAGTCCAAGCCTTGCCCACATAATCTGGCCCTAAAGCTACACTAGTTACATTATTGCTAATGGAACACTGTGTGGCTGTTATGCCACCCTGGTCTGTCTTATAGTACCGCCCAGGTCACAAGGTGCTTGAGCAAAACAAGAGATGTTGGCATGTAAAGTATCGGCTCATGCCATGGGCTTCTGAAAAACAGGGTCATGAATATTTATGTTGAAACTTAGCCTTAGAGCTAAAATTCATCCTAATAAACCTCTATCCAGTTTTAGGACTGGATTTCACTGGAGTATGCTGTGAAATATGTTATCATTTTCTTTATATAGCGCATTTCTCCAGCAGAACTCAACGAGAGTTTTGCTATTACAGAAAGGAAACAAATTGAAAACAGTGAACATAATGGGCATACAGAACATAATACAGGGTAGGTGCAGCCATTTTGTGTAATACATTCCACATATTATACATCCAACCCACGAACGGTAGCAGGCTAGGCAGCTATTCTGGGCGCAATACATAGGTTTCCCTAGGTGGAACAGGCAATGTCTACAAAAATGACACCAAATAGGCAAGTTGCAGCGTACTAAAACTAGAAGCAAACCCCTCACATAACCATTAGATCCATGTATTTTTCATCCCACCCACGGGTGTACAAGGCGAGGCAGCCATCTTGGGCACACTACAAAGGTTACAATGTGTGAGATATGTATAGAGAGGTAGGAAAGGTTGCATGGACCCACGTCTAAAGACTCGGCAGATATATTCAGAGGTAGCTAGCAGACGAGAGTAGCGGTATGCAGTACCAGTACAGTGATTATCCCTGCAGTACTCACCGGCCAGTTAAGTACAGTATAAACAAAGAACATGATTTGGCCTGAAAATATATTTAATATGTAATGTAATAACATGTGTCCATTTGCATGTTCATATGTTGCATGTTATAAATGTAAAACATGCCTAACTACAATAATTTGTATAACTATTTTTTTCTCTTTACTTAATACCATTATAAAGCACAGCCAATTTCTAAACTGCTCAACTCTCCAGACTGAGGACGGACCATGCTTCCTTCATTATGAACTCCTGTATCCATGTCAGCGCTTTTAGTGTTCACATTTGTTACAAGCAGTTGTAGAGTTAGTGGCCACCACTGGAGAAAGCAAATCATTCCTTTCACTCAACTGAGAAACCTGAATGAATGGCCTGATTCAGAGATGTACAAAAACCCAGTGGTTTACATATATCAACAATGGTGGGGTGGCTGCACATGCGCAGGACAGGTCCTGCATCCTCACACACAGTGCTCCCAAGCTGCACCCTGACTGACATGCTGCCGTCGTTTGGTGGGTGGTGCTGGCCAGCGTTCCCCAAAACTCAGAGGTGTCGCCCCTGTTTTCTGGGAGTGGTGATGCAATGGTCTGTGTCAAAATGCCTCCTGCTGCTTTTGCGTATTATCATACAGCAGCTACGTCCAAAGACACAGTTGCTGTACAAACTGCATCCACCTCCGAATCAGGCCCGAAGCTAGGTACACGCCTATACAATTGTCAGACAGATCTCCCGATTCCCAACCCATTCGCCAGATATCTAAAGAGTGTGTACACCCCTACCATCATATTTTATCTTGAAGATAACTAATTGCATCTGAAGATCTGGTTTTACGGGCGTCCTAATAATCATTAGATGTGATGGGACAATGTCAGACAGCCATGGAAGTTCGTACGCGCCACCCACCGTTCTGTCCAATACTTCTGTCGCTGCTCCTGTAGTCATAACTTTTTCAGCAGATGATTTCAAGAGATAAAGTTCCCAGATCTCAGTTGCTTATAATAGTGCATACACATAAATCTACATGTTCATCTGGACTGCCAGTTGTAAGTATAATTGTATGAAGAATCGAATTTCAAGTCTGATTGTATAAGTGTGTACCTTGTACCTCCCTTCCGACTGGAAGCACTCTCATCCTTGTAAAATAGCCTGTTAGGAAGTGTAAAAGAGGATTGTAACATGAAGCAAAGAAATTCTGACTGGTAGGATCACTTAATGTTCATTAAAGTATGTCCAGATAGTACAGAAAAGTATGCCATAGCTCCAGTAAAGATAGCGGCAGGAGAACCCTAACCATACCCTATAGCAGAAGCAGTTACTGTACGAGCGCTGTCACGGTTCTATAGCAGTGTCATTATTTTCTGGATATCCTTGCATACAGCAATACACCTAGCCATGGCCAAAGGACAAGACCCTTATAAACTAGCTAGTATACAGTATTAGGCAGCTGTTAAACCCTAACTTACCCACAGGAAGGTGCTACAGTACATTACACAGATGTTTCATTCGTACTAAAAATAAAAATACTTTCCAAGCAGGATGGCACATTTTATTCCAGTTACAGATACTGCTTCCTTTTAGTACTACAGAAAAGGAGGAAAAGAAAAAGGCTTAGGGATGGATGAATAAAAAACAAAATAATACATGTACAAATAAATGATGTATATCCATATAAATAATCTAATGTGCTTATACCTAGGAAATAAGCTTACCGATACGTTTGTATGTGAATATACAAGAAACGTTAATTGTAGAATAGGAAATGCAGAATGCCACTAAAAGTTACAGGACACTTGTACTGTATGAACACACACTTGGCCTACAGAAGAGATTTGGGCACTGCAGATTTTACATTACACTATAACACCAGCCCCTGCTGTTCTCTCTACTAATGCAGGATCCTTTACATTTGTATATTAAATGAGTCTGATGTATTCAAAATTAATACCAAGAAGAAAAGAGAGAAAGCAGTGGAAGCACTGTGTGGCAGATGTATTAACCCCTTCAATATTACACAATTTAGGATAATAAAGCCTGACTTAGAAATACAGAAAATAAATACTGAAGAATTAAGAAAGATGCGTAATATTGTAATCAGCGATTTCTGTTTGATATTTTGGTATCTATAGTGCACTGTTATTCATTCCTTAAGAGAATTGTTAAACAGGTAACAAAAATGTAAAAAATAAGAATTTACTTACCGATAATTCTATTTCTCGGAGTCCGTAGTGGATGCTGGGGTTCCTGAAAGGACCATGGGGAATAGCGGCTCCGCAGGAGACAGGGCACAAAAGTAAAGCTTTCCGATCAGGTGGTGTGCACTGGCTCCTCCCCCTATGACCCTCCTCCAAGCCAGTTAGGTACTGTGCCCGGACGAGCGTACACAATAAGGGAGGAATTTTGAATCCCGGGTAAGACTCATACCAGCCACACCAATCACACCGTACAACTTGTGATCTAAACCCAGTTAACAGTATGATAACAGCGGAGCCTCTGAAAAGATGGCTCACAACAATAATAACCCGATTTTTGTAACTATGTACAAGTATTGCAGATAATCTGCACTTGGGATGGGCGCCCAGCATCCACTACGGACTCCGAGAAATAGAATTATCGGTAAGTAAATTCTTATTTTCTCTATCGTCCTAGTGGATGCTGGGGTTCCTGAAAGGACCATGGGGATTATACCAAAGCTCCCAAACGGGCGGGAGAGTGCGGATGACTCTGCAGCACCGAATGAGAGAACTCCAGGTCCTCCTTAGCCAGGGTATCAAATTTGTAGAATTTAGCAAACGTGTTTGCCCCTGACCAAGTAGCTGCTCGGCAAAGTTGTAAATCCGAGACCCCTCGGGCAGCCGCCCAAGATGAGCCCACCTTCCTTGTGGAATGGGCATTTACATATTTTGGCTGTGGCAGGCCTGCCACAGAATGTGCAAGCTGAATTGTATTACACATCCAACTAGCAATAGTCTGCTTAGAAGCAAGAGCACCCAGTTTGTTGGGTGCATACAGGATAACAGCAAGTCAGTTTTCCTGACTCCAGCCGTCCTGGAACATATTTTCAGGGCCCTGACAACATCTAGCAACTTGGAGTCCTCCAAGTCCCTAGTAGGTGCAAGGCACCACAATAAGCTGGTTCAGGTGAAGCACTGACACCACCTTAGGGAGAGAACTGGGGACGAGTCCGCAGCTCTGCCCTGTCCGAATGGACAAACAGATATGGGCTTTTTTGAGAAAAAACCACCAATTTGACACTCGCCTGGTCCAGGCCAGGGCCAAGAGCATGGTCACTTTTCATGTGAGATGCTTCAAATCCACAGATTTGACTGGTTTTAAACCAATGTGATTTGAGGAATCCCAGAACTACGTTGAGATCCCACAGTGCCACTGGAGGCACAAAAGGGGGTTGTATATGCAATACTCCCTTGACAAACTTCTGGACTTCAGGAACTGAAGCCAATTCTTTCTGGAAGAAAATCGACAGGGCCGAAATTTGAACCTTAATGGACCCCAATTTGAGGCCCATAGACACTCCTGTTTGCAGGAAATGCAGGAAACGACCGAGTTGAAATTTCTTTGTGGGGCCTTCCTGGCCTCACACCACGCAACATATTTTCGCCACATGTGGTGATAATGTTGTGCGGTCACCTCCTTTCTGGCTTTGACCAGGGTAGGAATGACCTCTTCCGGAATGCCTTTTTCCCTTAGGATCCGGCTTTCCACCGCCATGCCGACAAACGCAGCTGCGGTAAGTCTTGGAACAGACATGGTACTTGCTGAAGCAAGTCCCTTCTTAGCGGCAGAGGCCATAAGACCTCTGTAAGCATCTCTTGAAGTTCCGGGTACCAAGTCCTTCTTGGCCAATCCGGAGCCATGAGTATAGTTTTTACTCCTCTACGTCTTATAATTCTCAGCACCTTAGGTATGAGAAGCAGAGGAGGGAACACATACACCGACTGGTACACCCACGGTGTTACCAGAACGTCCACAGCTATTGCCTGAGGGTCTCTTGACCTGGCGCAATACCTGTCCCGTTTTTTTTGTTCAGACGGGACGCCATCATGTCCACCTTTGGTATTTCCCAACGGTTTACAATCATGTGGAAAAAACTTCCCGATGAAGTTTCCACTCTCCCGGGTGGAGGTCGTGCCTGCTGAGGAAGTCTGCTTCCCAGTTTCCATTCCCGGGATGAAACACTGCTGACAGTGCTATCACATGATTTTCCGCCCAGCGAAAAGTCCTTGCAGTTTTTGCCATTGCCCTCCTGCTTCTTGTGTCGCCCTGTCTGTTTACGTGGGCGACTGCCGTGATGTTTTTCCCACTGGATCAATACCGGCTGACCTTGAAGCAGAGGTCTTGCTAAGCTTAGAGCATTATAAATTTACCCTTAGCTCCAGTATATTTATGTGGAGAAAAGTCTCCAGACTTGATCACACTCCCTGGAAATTTTTTCCTTGTGTGACTGCTCCCCAGCCTCTCGGGCTGGGCTCCGTGGTCACCAGCATCCAATCCTGAATGCCGAATCTGCGGCCCTCTAGAAGATGAGCACTCTATAACCACCACAGGAGAGACACCCTTGTCCTTGGATATAGGGTTATCCGCTGATGCATCTGAAGATGCGATCCGGACCATTTGTCCAGCAGATCCCACTGAAAAGTTCTTGCGTGAAATCTGCCGAATGGAATTGCTTCGTAGGAAGCCACCATTTTTACCAGGACCCTTGTGCAATGATGCACTGTTTTTAGGAGGTTCCTGACTAGCTCGGATAACTCCCTGGCTTTCTCTTCCGGGAGAAACACCTTTTTCTGGACTGTGTCCAGAATCATCCCTAGGCACAGCAGACGTGTCGTCGGGATCAGCTGCGATTTTGGAATATTTAGAATCCACCCGTGCTGTTGTAGCAGTATCCGAGATAGTGCTACTCCGACCTCCAACTGTTCCCTGGACTATGCCCTTATCAGGAGATCGTCCAAGTAAGGGATAATTAAGACGCCTTTTCTTCGAAGAAGAATCATCATTTCGGCCATTACCTTGGTAAAGACCCGGGGTGCCGTGGACAATCCAAACGGCAGCGTCTGAAACTGATAGTGACAGTTCTGCACCACGAACCTGAGGTACCCTTAGTGAGAAGGGCAAATTTGGGACATAGAGGTAAGCATCCCTGATGTCCCGGGACACTATATAGTCCCTTTCTTCCTGGTTCGTTATCACTGCTCTGAGTGACTCCATCTTGATTTGAACCTTTGTAAGTGTTCAAAAATTTTTTTTAGAATAAGTCTCACCTAGCCTTCTGGCTTCAGTACCACAATATAGTGTGGAATAATACCCCTTTTCTTGTAGTAGGAGGGGTAATTTAATTATCACCTGCTGGGAATACAGCTTGTGAATTTTTTCCCATACTGCCTCCTTGTCGGAGGGAGACCTTGGTAAAGCAGACTTCAGGAGCCTGCGAAGGGGAAACGTCTCGACATTCCAATCTGTACCCCTGGGATACTACTTGTAGGATCCAGGGGTCCTGTACGGTCTCAGCGCCATGCTGAGAACTTGTCAGAAGCGGTGGAACGCTTCTGTTCCTGGGAATGGGCTGCCTGCTGCAGTCTTCTTCCCTTTCCTCTATCCCTGGGCAGATATGATCTTATAGGGACGAAAGGACTGAGGCTGAAAAGACGGTGTCTTTTTCTGCAGAGATGTGACTTAGGGTAAAAACGGCGGATTTTCCAGCAGTTGCCGTGGCCACCAGGTCCGATGGACCGACCCCAAATAACTCCTCTTCCTTTATACGGCAATACACCTTTGTGCCGTTTGGAATTTGCATCACCTGACCACTGTCGTGTCCATAACATCTTCTGGCAGATATGGACCTCGCATTTACTCTTGATGCCAGAGTGCAAATATCCCTCTGTGCATCTCGCATATATAGAAATGCATCCTTTAAATGCTCTATAGTCAATAAAATACTGTCCCTGTCAAGGGTATCAATATTTTTAGTCAGGGAATCCGACCAAGCCACCCCAGCTCTGCACATCCAGGCTGAGGCGATCGCTGGTCGCAGTATAACACCAGTATGTGTGTATATACTTTTTATGATATTTTCCAGCCTCCTGTCAGCTGGTCCTTGAGGACGGCCCTATCTATAGACGGTACCGCCACTTGTTTTGATAAGCGTGTGAGCGCCTTATCCACCCTAAGGGGTGTTTCCCAACGCGCCCTAACTTCTGGCGGGAAAGGGTATACCGCCCATAATTTTCTATCGGGGGGAACCCACGCATCATCACACACTTTATTTAATTTATCTGATTCAGGAAAAACTACGGTAGTTTTTTCACATCCCACATAATACCCTCTTTTGTGGTACTTGTAGTATCAGAAATATGTAACACCTCCTTCATTGCCTTTAACGTGTGGCCCTAATAAGGAATACGTTTGTTTATTCACCGTCGACACTGGATTCAGTGTCCCTGTCTGTGTCTGTGTCGACCGACTAAAGTAAACGGGCGTTTTAAAACCCCTGACGGTGTTTTTGAGACGTCTGGACCGGTACTAATTGTTTGTCGGCCGTCTCATGTCGTCAACCGACCTTGCAGCGTGTTGACATTATCACGTAATTCCCTAAATAAGCCATCCATTCCGGTGTCGACTCCCTAGAGAGTGACATCACCATTACAGGCAATTGCTCCGCCTCCTCACCAACATCGTCCTCATACATGTCGACACACACGTACCGACACACAGCACACACACAGGGAATGCTCTGATAGAGGACAGGACCCACTAGCCCTTTGGAGAGACAGAGGGAGAGTTTGCCAGCACACACCAAAAGCGCTATATATGACAGGGATAGCCTTATAATAAGTGCTCCCTGTATAGCTGCTTTTATAATATAATTTTTGCCACTATTTTGCCCCCCCTCTCTTGTTTTACCCTGTTTCTGTAGTGCAGTGCAGGGGAGAGACCTGGGAGCCGTCCTGACCAGCGGAGCTGTGTAAGGAAAATGGCGCTGTGTGCTGAGGAGATAGGCCCCGCCCCTTTTCCGGCGGGCTCGTCTCCCGCTCTTTAGTGTATTCTGGCAGGGGTTAAATATCTCCATATAGCCCCGGAGGCTATATGTGAGGTATTTTTTTAGCCAAATAGGTTTTCATTTGCCTCCCAGGGCGCTCCCCTCCCAGCGCCCTGCACCCTCAGTGACTGCCGTGTGAAGTGTGCTGAGAGGAAAATGGCGCACAGCTGCAGTGCTGTGCGCTACCTTTAGAAGACTGAGGAGTCTTCTGCCGCCGATTCTGGACCTCTTCATGTTTCAGCATCTGCAAGGGGGCCGGCGGCGAGGCTCCGGTGACCATCCAGGCTGTACCTGTGATCGTCCCTCTGGAGCTGATGTCCAGTAGCCAAGAAGCCAATCCATCCTGCACGCAGGTGAGTTCACTTCTTCTCCCCTAAGTCCCTCGTTGCAGTGATCCTGTTGCCAGCAGGACTCACTGTAAAATAAAAAACCTAAGCTAAACTTTCTCTAAGCAGCTCTTTAGGAGAGCCACCTAGATTGCACCCTTCTCTGCCGGGCACAAAAATCTAACTGGCTTGGAGGAGGGTCATAGGGGGAGGAGCCAGTGCACACCACCTGATCGGAAAGCTTTACTTTTGTGCCCTGTCTCCTGCGGAGCCGCTATTCCCCATGGTCCTTTCAGGAACCCCAGCATCCACTAGGACGATAGAGAAATATATATTTTTTTCTAATATGCTTGATACACACTTGCCAATATAGGGTTCATACAGCAGATAAATGATATATCATCCCGTCCGTCAGCTCGTGTGTAGATATCTTATGTCATGTCTGCCTGTGTGTATGGACAATCAGCCGACCGACCCATATGCCGGCCACAGGAAACACTTCAAATGACATCAACACTGCTTCCTCCGGCCAGACACATCAGGCAGCCGATTGGTAAGTGTGTATGCACATATCGTTTGTGCAGAACACTTACCAAATTGTTTGTTTGGTCGGCTAATCAGGCAGCTGGCCTATCCATCATTCAGATGTGTACTGAGCCTTAGAGTGACTTTTATTGGATCCAGTGCAGGTTAGACATCTGTATATGTATTCTACATTAAATTGTTTTCCATTATACTTTTCATTGAAAATGTAAGTTCTCTAAATCATCCCATCTCATTTTCATGTATCTATGAGCTTTTATCACTGCCACTCACCCTTCTATGATTCACTTACACAGTATTAACGGTTATTGAACTAAAACATCCTGACACAGCAGTGTTATAGGAATAGAGGTACTCAGGTGACTGATTAATGACCAGGCCACTCAGAGCAGATGGATACAGTGTCAAATTTTTAATAGTCACACACAACAATAAATATATTAAGTTACAATTGCATCTACGCTGCCACTAGTTGTAGATTTGTTGTCCATATGCTCCAGAGTCCTGTCCTTGGACGACTATTCCTACAGCTACTAACCTTCAGTAACCTCTGAAAACGTGGAGTGTCCCTTCTCTAAGGGATAGTACAGGTATGGGCTGGTGTTACTAACAGTGTCGTGTGGATTCAGGGTACTTCATTTTTAGTTCTTCCTTGAAGCCTCTGTAAAGAAGACGGTTTCTTTTGTTCTCTTCTTCTTTCTGACTGTGGAAGTCTCCAGGTAGCTTGTGGCCCTTATGCAACAGAAATGCAGAGTCCAGGACTGCATATGAGAAGCCAGCAATATTCACCTCACAAGCCTAAAAGAAGAAAATAAGACATTAGATTACATCATTGTTGTAACACCATTGTCTACATTACACACCTAATCTTCCCCATTAGATTTATTCATCAGCAAGCACGTGCATAAGAATCTTTTACTACCATGCAAAAATGTGATCACAGTGCAAATCTGTTTTGAAAGGTTTTCAGGATGAGATTATTTTAATGTGATAAAGTTGAGGTGATGGGGCCTGATTGGGATTTTCAAGGTATTACCATGGCGACCGCAGCCCTTGGCCAGTCTTCGTAAGGGATTGGCCAGCCAGGTCTAGGAAGTCTGCGTCAGACAACGCTGTCCCTGTCCGATGAAGCACCCGTTTTGTAGAATGGTCGCCGTTGTTGCGCCGGCTCCACCTCCCAAACACTGCAGAATGCCAATCATACTGCAGCTAAGGGGGGATTGCGTGCGATCAAGCAGAACAAGTCCTGCGCATGTGCAGTTCCACGATTGGGATGCATACAAATCAAAATCAGGCCCATGGTGCATGTACAGCGACATACAGTGGGGATGGTGAACTACTAAATATATTCTAACTGGACCTTGCACTTACACTTCAACCAATCTGATAAAAACTTCACACACATGTATAAAGACAGTACCAATGCCCCCGTCACTATCAGAGCCGGATTAAGGCTCTGGGGGGCCCGGGGTACAGAAGGCAAGGGGCCCCTAAGGACTAAATATAGTATATATATTTGTGTGTGTGTGTGTGTGTGTGTGTATATTTGTATATATATATTCCATGACCATTTAATTTTGATTAAAACAAAAAGAATAAAAAATTACTTCTGGCTTACTTTGAGCTGCTTGCAAATACAGCAGTGCCTGCAGCACATTCCTTTGCCGACATTACCCCTTCATGTACCCGCTGCCTCCCCGGCTCCTCCCTGCAACCCATGAGACAGCCAGTCAATCTGGTTATATTGAAAGCCTGCACACTGCGCAGATGCAGGCTTTCACTTTGCATCCTCCCCTATGAATGACTTCCGCCGCTGGCAGCTGAGCGATGCTGTTTAGTGACGTGCCGGCGCGGGCAGCAAAGCTATGCGGTCAGTGACTACCAGCGCAGCGCTGCAGATTGGTGATAAGATCCGATCTGTGGCGGCTGGTGGGGGGCCCTGTCACAGCAGGGGGCCCAGGGGTACATACTTTACCCTTAAATAAGGGGTACCCTTAATCCGGCACTGGTCACTATAATGATTAAGACATTAATGTGTATAAAATCAGCATTACTTGAGAACACAAATTTTACAAGAGAGGGCGATCTTAAAGTGGAAGCAATTTGGGCGTTAATGTGACGTGTTACTGTTTCCACAATATTTAGAGTGCCTACCCAACCACCAATGTAGGTATATACTGATTCAGGGCCTAATGCAGATCTGATCGCTGCGCTGGGTTTTTTGCAGCCCTGCGATCAGGTAGTCGGCACCTACAGTGGGAGTGTATTTTCGCTGTGCAAGTGTGCGATCGCATGTGTAGCAGAGCTGCAGAAAATGAGTTTGTGCAGTCTCTACGCAGCCCAGGACTTACTCTTCCAGTGCGGTTGAATCCTGCTGATCGGGGACCGGAGTGGACGTTACACACCCTCCCTGAAAACACTTGGGCACGCCTGCGTTTTTCCGGAAACTCCCTGAAAACGTTCAATTTCCACCCACAGCCTCTTCCTGTCAATCACCTTGCGAACGCCCGTGCGAATGGATCCTTTGCACCATCCCATTGCTGATCGGCAAAGCCCGTTGTAGCCGTCCGACACACCGGCGCATACGCACAGCAGCAATCAGATCTGAATTACCCCCTTAATGCAACTGAACACTGTGATACTGTTCACTCTAACATCCTGCACCTTTCAATACCCGTGCAGTTCCTCTTTCCTGGCTGGGGTGTCGCTCTCTGCTTTTGGTTCTTCTAGTCTGGTCTGTATCTCAGCACTGAGCACTCAGTGCTAAAAGCACCACAGCAGCGAACGAGAATGCAAGCTGGACAAGTAAGTGTTGTGTGTCTGACCTTTTGAGCCTTATGGCTAAATTTAAGCTACACTTGTCAAAGCAGCAGCTTCTTCGGTGGTTACCATCACTGGATTTAAAGGGGCAATAGTGTTATATACAAAACCATGCTTTGTATATATCATTATTTCTACTTTAAATCCAGTATCTGAAACTGCAAAGATGCTGCGGCTTTGAAAAAAGGCAGCTCAGTAAATTAAGCCTTTAGTTTCTCTCCAGATGTTGAAAGCTACATTTACTCATCTTCTCAACTCCCAAATGCCTTATTTATATTACTACTCTGTAACCGAGATGCATTTAATACAATCTATCAATACATTATAAGATAAGCACTTGCATCCAGAGTCGGACTGAGGCATGAAGGGCCCACTGGGGAAATGCAGTGGTAGGTGCCCAGGTTAAGGGGTGTAGCCAAGCTCTATCTATATTATATATATATTACATAATTCAAGTGCACAGTCTAGAACAGAGGTTCTCAAACTCGGTCCTCGGGGGCACACACAGTGCATATTTTGCAGGTAACCCAGCAGGTGCACAGGTGTATTAATTACTCACTAACACATTTTAAAAGGTCCACAGGTGGAGCTAATTATTTCACTTGCGATTCTGTGAGGAGACCTGCAAAACATGCACTGTGTGTGCCCCTGAGGACCGAGTTTGAGAACCTCTGGTCTAGAACTTGATCCCTGGTGGGGGAGGAGGGCACGAAAGTTGGGCCCACCGGAGGGGTTCTGCTTGCATCTTTTTAACATTATACATTTTTGGATCCAAACAACAACTTCTCAGTCTTTACCTGGCTGATTCGATTGTATCCATACTGCTTGAACCTCTCATCAAAGGCTGGCACTTTTTTATTCCCGATATAAAATGGTTCCCATGGAGCTCTCCACTCCACAACATAAGCAACTTCCAGTCTGCCAGAATTTTCCTTCTCTGGCAAGTTTAGCCATACTGAATAATTAGTAGGTGCTTGGCACCGTGGACATAATTCTTCATAGAATGCTCGCACTTCCCCCACCTGATATAATCGGAGCAGTTCTTCTTTGGTGCCAGGCAGACGGCGAGTGTGTCTAATTTCAAAAGCTGGTACCACAAATACCATGTGTGGATCTACACCTCGGGCAACTAAATCTAAAAATCCTGATCGGAGTCCTTCACTGGGTACCATATCAATGTCCAACACTAGTGCAAAGGCAGCACTTCCAACACCCGACCTAGCCACATTCCTTAGTAAGTTGTTGGGGTAAGAAGCATTACCTGCATAGTTTACTATATTTGTGCCCATTCCTGCTGCCTTTGCAAACACAGCCTGGCATGTCCGCAGACGGGCATACTCAGCTCGGTCTTCTAGTTCAGGAAAAATTGCCATATCTCCAGATTGGCACACAAGATGAAAGGATACCCTCTGCCTCACAGACGGACACAGCTGGGCAAGACTATATGTTAGCACCGTGGCAAGCTTTGCTTGAGCAGCACTAGCGGCAAAGAGTGCCAATGAAATCCTGCCATCCCAACGTTGTACAAGTTCCTGCAGATGCCACAGGTTACTAAGGCTAGCATGGGAAGCCAATAACACATCCAGATTTTTAGACTGCCCCTCTTTATGTGCCAACAGATTGCGGTAAATCCGATACTGTCCACTGGCATCTAGTATGCCACCAGTAGCCAGCATGGACTTAAGGTAGTCCTTCTGCTCCCTCTGCCATCGTGGCTCTGTACGAGGGGTGCCTTCAAGCACTGGATGAGCTGACCTTTGCTGTTGTTGTCCATGTAGGCTGGAGAGGAGCGATAGATAGAGGAGCTGCAGGAGAGCAACAAGAAGGAGGGCAACAAGGACCACGCGGAAAAACGAGCAACGCACTGCAGTGGGCATCGCCTGACTCTAGTCGCTGTTTCCAGCCCCCTATGTATTGTCAGGTCCTATCCTTTGCATTTGCAGGGCTTGATTAAACAGGGTCTGAAAGAAAACAGCATGAATACTATCAAAACACAATACCAAATTATAACGGTAAATATAACAGTACATTTTACTGAATGAAAAACTATACAGGCTTTAACATTATCAAAATCAATTAATGTTTTGCCAAGTTTTATAATTGTAGCATGTAGATTATCAAAATATACTTATAGTCCATAAATTGTTGATGAGATATTTCTACTTTGTTTAAGCAGAACACTATCTATCCACATCATGTTTTCAATGAAAAGCGCTGAGCTAAGCACTGTATGACTGCTATAGTAACAGCTTGCAGACGGATTGCAGCAGAGCTTGCAATCTATGCCCATCGCTCAATGGTGAATAGTCTTCCCTTGCCCTTAATATAATCTATTGCATAGAATACATCTTCTGACAGAAAGTAACCCTGCTGTAAGGAATAATACACCAAGGCGGTACAATAATTAGCGTCTGACAGGCATATATCCAATGGCACATTGTAAGTACAGGCTAGTAATCCCACACAAGGATAACGCAGACTCTAGCGGCGGCGGCGGCGGAGGCGCACACGGACAGACATTTGCAATCACTACCCGTGATGATAACGCCGCCTACCTACATTATCTCCCATCACCCTTCATGAAACACAACAGAAAGCAAAGCTGTGGCAATGATCCGTGCTCGCCGGGGAAGACAATGCAAACACTCACAGCGCCACCTGCCGCCCTGGAAGAAAAAAATGTCACCCAGCAATCCCCGTGCAAGCTTGCGCCTATATATTTATTTACTGTAGAATTCGAACGAAGAACGTACGGATCCCGGATTGCAAATCGCGATGTTAATGTGAGCACTAAGGAATTATCCTTCGATTCACCATAGACCGGCCTGGCTACGGCATATAAGAGAGCGCTCACAAAAAGCATTTGCAAGACGAGGTGGCCGAGTGGTTAAGGCGATGGACTGCTAATCCATTGTGCTCTGCACGCGTGGGTTCGAATCCCATCCTCGTCGTTCCTTTTGGGCATTTTTTTTTTTTTTATTCTACTAATGTTAGTTTACGTACAGTGAATGTTTAGTTCTGTTTCCTATTACTGTCCAGTAGAATGAATAAAATAGAATATTTCTACCTGCCCTACATTGCTTGAATTAGACTGCAGGTGGTGATGCTACAGCTGACAGATAAGACAAATCATTTGAATGAAAATGCAAATTACATAGTCTCTGAAGCCGTATAATGGGGCTAATACAGACCTGATCGCTGCTGTGCGTTTTGGCACAGCAGCGATCAGGTCTGAACTGCGCATGCGCCAGCGCAAGCTAGACAGTCGACGGCTGTCTCAGACCTGCAATCGCCTCTGCCTGATTGACAAGCAGAGGCGTTCGCTGGGTGGGTGGAGGCGGGATGGCGCGTTTGGCTGCCGTTTCAGGGGCATGGTCCGGGCAACGCAGGCGGGGGGCAGGCAACAGCGGCTGCGTGACATCACACGCAGCCGCTGCAACCAGCACAGTGACGAGTAGCTCCCTGGCAGCAGCTCAGCTACTCTTCAAGTACAAAAGCATTGCATCGCGGCAATGCTTTTGTGCTTGTGCGACGCCGACGGGGTAGGGCCTGACATGCGGGGCGGACTAGCCCTGTGCAGGACGTCTCCCCGCATGTCTGAGTATCTGATCGTAGCCATGCTAAATTTTGCACGACTACAATCAACTCTGAATTAGGCCCATTGGGTTTAGAATGCATATATGATTGTACCTGCCTAAATGTGAAAAAGCAACGAATCATTATAACCAAGTGCTACCTGGCTTCTTGGCAGTATGGGAGCTAATAATGTATTAATAGCATCCCCAAAACTTTCTTGCATTATCATTTCCAATAGCAATCACGAATGAGCAAAGTATATTAAAATACATATGGACTTGATATGCAAGTCTGCTGCCACATTGGAGTTTTTCTTTGGTCTTTAGCAACTAGCAGCCAGGCGCACACTGGGCCCGAGGCAGCTGGGTCATGGTTGCCAACTTCTGGAAGAGCAGCCCGTCGGCTCAGCAGGGGGGGCTGAGGTGACGTGACAGGGGGCGGGCCAGAGGCGGAATGGGGCGTGGTTTCCGGGCAGCGTCATTTAAGCCACGCCCACGCTGTGTAATGCCGCGATTACCGGCATTATACAGCAGGGGGCGTGGTTACATTGCATCATCACCTGCCCGGACCGCCCACTTTACTCGTTAAGTGGGCGGCGGGCAGGGGGTGACCCCCGTAAATCGGGAGACTTGCCTGCTCTTCCGGGGGGGCCCGGAGGGTCACCCGTTTTTCGGGAGCCTCCCGGCCATTCCGGGAGGGTAGGCAAGTATGAGCTGGGTGTATCTTCCACTCACAAAAAGACACATGCAAAAGTAGGGCATTTATTCCTATATGCAGGCCCGCGCTACCCGCTCAGCAAAGGGATGCAAAGCAGGTAGGTGCCTGACTGGAGAGGTACTCTTGTGAGGCGGCGGGCGGCGGCGCAGCGATCGGGCCGGGGTACGGAGGAACAAGGATCCGAGAGGATCCAAGTTCCTCCAATCAGCGTCTCCGGATTTGAAATGGGCGCCGGACGCGAGCCAATCGCTGCTCGCGGCTTGGCGCCCAATGAGGGGTCGCCGCGGCGGGCCAATCAGTGCTCGTCGCGGCGGACCAATAGGAGTCCGCCGCGTCATAGCTCCGCCTCCTCCCAGCGGCTTATATCAAGCGCTGGGCGGCGGCGGAGGTGAGTTGCGCGCCGGAGCAGAGAAGAGCTCCAGAAGACGCCGGGAGCGGATCAGCGGCGGCGGAAGAAGCGGTGCCGGAGAAGGCCGACGACGGGACGAAGAAGGAAGATTGAAGACGGGACGGAGCCGGACGAAGAGGTGGAGCCAGCGGCCCAGCAGCGGAGTATCGGCGGAGAGTGCTGCAGAGAGAGGGAAGCAAAAGAGCTGACGAAGCTCCCCTCTGCAGCCTCTCCCACCGATCCGGGTAAGAGGCCTTGGGCCTGTACCACCATTCTATAGGCCTCTTCCTCCCTAGACCACCAGGTGTTCGGGCATTAGGCCCGTGGGCAAAGTCAGGCCCTTCCGGCCTGTGGGCATTCAGTCGGGCCCTCCCGGCCCGTGGGCATAATTAATCGGCTCTTCGGGGTCTGAGGCTGCGCGCAGTCGGGGTTCCCCCCGGCCCGTGGCCCAGCCCGGAGAGAAGGGGCCCACATACCCTGTCAGTGGTTTGGGCGTTAGGCCCAAGCCACCCTCAATAGCGCACAGAGCCGGCCCTAACCAATATGATGCCCTAGGCAAGATTTTGGCTGGTGCCCCCTAGCACCACCACTGGTTCCGCCTCTGACCTTGCACCTCTTTCCCAGCACCATCACCCCTCACCCATAACAGTGACAGTCCTTATTTTGGTGTTTGTACCCCCTATATTTTAAATAGGAACAGTTCGCACATTTGGCGCACAGCCCAAAAAGGGGTGTATTTTTGCTGGCAAGGGGCATGGCCACACAATAGTACCCCCAATTCAAATTACGCCACACAGTACTGCAACTGTATTCAAATTTGATCATGCGATAGTGTGGATAATTCACATTACATCCCACAGTAGTATCACTTTACCTTTTAAACGTTAGTCCTCACAGTAGAGCTCATTATTCACATTACATCACACTGAATTGCTCCTTATTTACATTACACCACACCCTATTGCTCTTTATTCACATTAGATGACACAGTAATGATCTTTCTATACGCAATGCCACATAGTAGAGCACCTTATACACATAATGCCACATATTAGTAATGTATTTATACACATAATTTCATAATGCCCCTACACATATGAGACACATCATTAATGTCCTTATAAACATAATGCGTCTTACACGTTATGACAACCTTTATTAATGCCCTTTTACACACAATGTCCCATACACATGCCACACATTAATGCCCTTATACACATAATGACACACATAGTGCCCCCTACACATTTGCTGCACATTATTAGTGCCCCATACACATAATGACACACATACAGTAGTACCCTGTTACACATATGCTGCACATTATTAATGCCCTTTTACACATAATGACACACACAGTGCCCCTTACACATATGTTGCACATTATTAATGCATTTTTACATGACACACATAATGCTCCTTACACATATTCCGAACACTACTGCACAACCAACCCGCTCACATGCACACAGCATTCACATTGCCACTAGCACTGTGACCTCTGCCTCGGCTTGGATACAGATGTGTCCTCATAAATCTTGCCTCAATGTTAACGTCGGGCACCTTTTTTTAATTAAAATGCATCTTATTTGCATTGATATGTCACTAGGATGCACAAGCAGCTTATGCTGATTAAAATGATATGCAGCATGCCTATATACTGTGTGAGACTGGGCTGTATCTGCATATGAAATGCTACACACAGAATATAGGCATGCTGCATATCATTTTAATCAGCAGAAGCTGCTGATGCCCCTAGGCATATCAAATGCCCTAGGCAATTGCCTAGTTTGCCTATGCCTATGACCGGCTCTGATAGCGCAGAAGGCGGGCTTTAGGCCCGAGGGCACATAGTGGGCACTAGGCCCGGAAGGATAGTCAGGCCAGCGGCCTGTGGCACCGGTTAGGCACCGAGGGGCACGTCAGGCAATAGGCCTGTGGGACATTAGAGGGCATTAAGCCCTAGTGTACTTTGGCCAAATAGGGTCACATAAGGTGACCCTGGGCACCAGGCCCGGGTCACCCACGAGTGACGAGTTAGGCGGGCACTAGGCCCGTGGGTGAAGTCAGGCCTACGGCCTGTGCGCAGTCAGGGGCGCTAGGCCCAGTGAATAAGTGTTCCCCCGAGGTGAATAAAGGTGGCACTGGGCACTAGGTCCAGTCCACCCCAGGGTGTTTAGGTAGGTAGGCTCGCTTGGCCTGCGTTCCACCTAAGGGAGGGTACAGGAGGTGGGTAGGCTGTGCGGCGTCCACCCCCCAGAGTGCAGGTAGGGATTCAAAGGAACCGCACCGTTTGATGTTGTACTCTGATATGTTTGTGTGTTACCGTGCAGGGCAAAGTGTTGTTTAGAGTTTGTGCATAGTTTGTGTTGCACCACCCACACTTGAGCCAGTTTGAGGGCTTTGTTTATGTAGTTAGTGTAGCGGATGCACACTAGGTTAGAGTGAGGCCCTGCACGGCTGTTTCTCTCTTTGCCTCCTTACAGGGACCTGTAAGTGGAGAAGATCGCAGTACAAGACGTAGGACGGTGAGTAACATCGGTCTGTGTGTTCCTTCTGTGTGTGTCCCTATCTGTCTCCCTTCCTTCAGGGCGAACGGTGAACCTTGCACGCCGGTGCAAGGTAGAATGGTGCGAGAGTGCCAATAGGTGAAATTCGGGCTCTGAGGCGGACGCCTGGGATGACCCTCACCTAGCCCGAAAGCACTATTTTCCTTGGCTCCGGAGGGCGTTTCGGTCCACAGTTAGGAGGACGGCACTCAGCAATCTCCTTCCTCCTATGTCATTGTGTCCGGGTCCGGCGAAAGATTCTTCAGGTCCGTTGAAGGTTCCGGTACCTGAAGGTGAGAGAGAGCGGCGCCTGGTGAGTACCGAAACTACACCTGTACGGCAGCAGGCACCACCACACGCACCGCCGCACCTCTTACACTCTCCCTGCTCTGTATCCCCGCTGCTGCGCCTGGGCCCCGTGCTGCTGTGCCTGTCACACCGTTTGACAGGCAGCTTCGCCCGCAGTTTGAAGAGTCCCCCTACCCCTCTGCAGTGTCCGTCAGTGTCCTGGGCTCTGGCCGAAAAGGGGGAGGAGCTAAATGCATACCCTTCAACTGTACCTTTTTGGCCGGTACAGTACCGTTTTTTTTTTATGGTCTGTACCGGCCAAAAAGAGCTTTGTATCGATTTTTTACTCACTAAATCTCCATAGAAAGTATAGGAAATGGGACGTGGCCACGTCCCCTTTACCTGTGGCCACGACCCTTTTCCTAATTTGTACCGGTTTTCGAGGGTACAATGTTGGAGGGTATGTAAACGGCACCGAGGGGCGGAGCTACACGGGACCTCGCTGAAGAGGACAGAAACTGCTACAAATCCAGCCAGCCAGATGGTATGTTGAAGGAGCGTGATTGAGAAAGTGTGTGTGTGTGTATCTATCTATGTGTATGTATATCTACAGTACAGTGCCGTAACTAGGTATGTGCGCTGTGTGCCTTGCACACAGCGCAGGATGACCTGGGGCGCAATCAGCCGGCCTCACAATCTACTCTCAGGTGATGAGTAACTGTCAGCTCCGCCTCCCCCAGCCCCAAAGCCGGAGCTAGCAGTACAGCTGCATGAAGCTGCGAGTAATGCCCGCCCCCCGCCAACACAGAGCTGTGATGATTTCCGCCTCCTCTCCCAGCCAAGCCGGTGCTTATAGTGCTGCAGCGCGTGAAGCTGCAATGTCCGTCCTCCACCCACCCGCCTCCTCTCCAAGCCAAGCCACTACCGCCCACCCGCTCAAGCCACCGCCCCCTTACCTGTGTCCCGCTGAAGCCGCAGCTGCTGCTGAAGTCCTGGCAGCGCTGCGGCTGAGTTCTGCCTGTGAAGTGGACTCTGTCAGGAAGAGTCAGGAGCCGGCAACAGCGCTGGAAGAACGGACACATCACGTAAGTGCCTACACAGACACGACACGACACGACACGACACGACACTACACTACACTACAGTACACTTCACTACACTACACTACACTCTAAGGGTAGGAAGGGGGGGTGTAACGGGGACTCTGCCTTCCATAATGTGTAAAAGGGGGACCTATCCTGCCGGAATCCGGTCTGAAGATCGACAGTGTCTAGGTCGACAATGTTTAGGTCGACCACTATAGGTCGACATGGATGGAAGGTCGACAGGGTTTCTAGGTCGACATGTGCTAGGTCGACAGGTCTAAAGGTCGACATGAGTTTTTCACATTTTTTTTCTTTTTTTGAATTTTTTCATACTTAACGATCCACGTGGACTACGATTGGAATGGTAAAGTGTGCCGAGCGAAGCGGTAGCGTAGCGAAGGCACCATGCCCGAAGCATGGCGAGCGAAGCGAGCCATGCGAGGGGACGCGGTGCACTAATTTGGGATCCCGGTCACTCTACGAAGAAAACGACACCCAAAAAAAAAAATCCTCATGTCGACCTTTAGACCTGTCGACCTAGCACATGTCAACCTAGAAACCCTGTCGACCTTCCATCCATGTCGACCTAGTGACTGTCGACCTATAGTGGTCGACCTAAACATTGTCGACCTAGACACTGTCGATTTGATGAACCACACCCATCCTGCCATAACGTGTAAAGGGGAACTCTGCCTGCCGTAACGTGTAAAATGTGGACTCTGCCTCAGAGCCGTAACAACGTGTGTGCCAGGTGTGCCTGGCACACAGCGCAGTCGCCCTGAGGGCGCAACGGCCAGCATTCCATGTCAGCGGCTTGTAATGAGTCAAATTGACTCATTACAAGCCACCTGTGTTGTGTGCGCCGCTGGAGGAGAAGAGGAGAGGAGCAGCGTCAGGGGAGGACCCGGAGGAGGAGGAGGGAGGGGGACTGGAGCTGCAGCAGCGCTATGTAATTGGTAGTGGCACCGCTGCAGCAGTCCCTCTCCTTCCGCATTGGCAGGCCAGCACTGCTGTGAATGCTGGGATGCGCTTCCCTCATCCCAGGATTCACAGCGGCGGCGGCCAGCCAATGCGGAAGCAGAGGGACAGCTGCAGCGGCGCCTCTACCAAATACATAGCGCTGCTGCGGCTCCAGTACCCCTCCCTCCTGGGATCTGCCAGCACCGAGGAGCCTGACTGCCTGAGTCAGCGGGAAGAGATGATAAGTATCTATCTATCTATCTATCTATCTATCTATCTATCTATCTATCTATCTATCTATCTATCTATCTATCTATCTATCTGTCTGTCTCTCTATCTATTCTGTCTGCCGTAATGTGTAAAAAGGGGGACGTTGTCTCCCGTAATGTGTATAAAGGGAGACGCTGTCTGCCGTAATGTGTAAAAAGGGGGACGCTATCTGCCGTAATGTGTAAAAATTGGGGACGCTGTCTGCCGTAATGTGTAAAAATTGGGGATGCTGTCTACCGTAATGTGTATAAAGGGGACGCTGTCTGCTGTAATATGTAAAAAGGGGCACGCTGTCTGCCGTAATGTGTAAAAAGGGGACGCTGTCTGCTGTAATGTGTAAAAAGGGGACGCTGTCTGCCGTAATGTGTAAAAAGGGGAACGCTGTCTGCCATAATGTGAAAAAAGGGGGACGCTGTCTACCGTAATGTGAAAAAGGGGGACGCTGTCTGCCGTAATGTGTAAAAAGGGGGACTGGCTGTGGTAATGTGTAAAAAGGGGGACTGGCTGCCGTAATGTGTAAAAGGGGCTCTACCTGGTGTAGTGGCGCTACCGTGCGGCGTAATTTGAATAATGGAGACTACTGTGCACCGTAGTATGAATTGGGATTATTTTGTGGCCACACCCCTTCCCCATTAAGCCATGCCCCTATATTTTTTGTGCGTGCCTATGGCGCGCACTGCTGCCGGCTTACGTTAAGGGGGGGCGCGGTTGCCATTTCTTGCACACAGCGCTAAAATGTCTAGTTATGGCACTGCTACAGTATGTGTGTGTATGTATGTGTGTGTGTGTGTGTGTGTGTGTGTGTGTGTGTGTGTGTGTGTGTGTGTGTGTATCTATGCAGGGCAGCCAGCAGGTGGGGGACTGTGGGGACTGGTGTCCCGGGCCCTTACAGAGAGGGGGGCCCACCCCTGGCTCCTACCGGCAATACCTGTAGAGATGCCCCAGTCTGTGAATCAACAGCAGTCTGATGCATAAGGAGGACTTCTTAAAACAAGCCTTCTTTGCGCATCAGCTCTCTGTAAACCGTTCCTGTAGGTCCGCAACACTCCACCTTTATGTAATGTCACAATGTATGACATCACATAGGAGTGGAGCAGTGTGGAAAAATCTTTTTTATTTTTTTGGGAGGGAGGGGCCTATCTATTTTGTCAGTCCCGGGCCCCATCATTTCTCATGGCAGCCCTGTATCTATGTGTATATGTGTGTGTATCTATGTGTGTGTGTGTGTGTGTGTGTGTGGAAGGCAGTGTATATGGCACTGTGGGGCAATGTGTATTTGTCACTGTAGGGTACTGTGTATCTGGCACTATGGGGCACTGTGTATCTGGCATTGTGGGGCTCTGTGTATCTGGCACTGTGGGGCACTGTGTATCTGGCACTGTGGGGCACTGTGTATCTGGCACTGTGGAGCATATCTGGCACTGGGGGCATATGTGTATGTAGCGAGGGCCAGTGTACTTGTGCGGTCACTGGCCCTGCTACTGGCATGCGCGTCCCTCCTCACCTGGGACGCCCCGGCGCCAGCCCATGGGGCCGGAGGTAGCGCGGGCTTCGGGCGGTGCTGGGGACCGGACCTGGTCCGGTCTCCACCTGCCCAGCTGAATGCAAAGTTCGGCAGCGGGCGTGGGGACAGCGGTGCATATCCACCGCCGCTCCACGCGGGTGATGGCGGCGGGCCTGCATCCTCCGGGACGCAGACCCCGCCAATCGCCGCCCGGCATTTTGAATTTGGCGCCAGCCGCGAGCCAATCACGGCTCGTGAACTGGCAGCCAATCGGGTGTGGCGGCGGCGAGCCAATCCCGGCTCGCCGACTAATAGCCCCCCCCCCGGCACTGGCTTGTATTAGCCAGCGCCGGGCCCGGGAGTTCAGTTCGGCGGCAGAGAGGGAGCGGAGAAGAGCTCCTGAAGAGTGAAGGAAGAAGACGGCGCCGGAAGTCCCGGAGGGCGGCGGTGGTTGCAAAAGAGCTGAGACACGCCGCCGCCCGCCGGGTGAAGTACAAGGAGCCGACCCCCGTCGGTGAAGACCTCGGAAGCCCTGGGCCAGCGGTGTGCAATGCAAAAGAGCTTGCACCGGCCACCGCTGCCCAGGTGAAGTCTCCACGAAGCCCGGAGGTGGTGGGAGCCATCCCGCCTCCGGCGAAGACAACGCGGTGGGCGTGGCCGGACCAGGCTTGGTCCAGCCGGGGCCCTTTGGACGGGTAAGTGCAGAAGCCCCCCCCCCCTCCCCTAGACCACCAGGGATCGGGCATTAGGCCCGTGGGCATAGTCAGGCCCTTCCGGCCTGTGGGCATAAAGTCGGGCCCTCCCGGCCCGTGGGCATTTCTGGACGGGCCCTCCTGGCCCGTGGCACAGTTGAACGGGCATTAGGCCCGAGGGGGTAGTCAGGCCACCGGCCTGTGGCACCAGTAGGCGGGCACTAGGCCCGTGGGGCAAAACAGGCACTAGGACTGAGCAACAGAGGGTGCAAGGCCCCATTACCCTCCAGATAGGCAGCCATTGGTAGGGGGCCTCCAGGGCAAGGAAGCCCAACACGATTGTGTGTAGCTGAAGTCGGCGATAGGCCGCAGGTTGCTGAAGTCGGCGATAGGCCGCAGGTTGCTGAAGTCGGCACTAGGCCGCAGGTTGCTGAAGTCGGCACTAGGTCGCAGGTTGCTGAAGTCGGCACTAGGCCGCAGGTTGCTGAAGTCGGCACTAGGCCGCAGGTTGCTGAAGTCGGTGATAGGCCGCAGGTTGCTGAAGTCGGCGATAGGCCGCAGGTTGCTGAAGTCGGCGATAGGCCGCAGGTCGCTGAAGTCGGCACTAGGCCGCAGGTTGCTGAAGTCGGCGATAGGCCGCAGGTTGCTGTAGTCGGCACTAGGCCGCAGGTTGCTGAAGTCGGCGATAGGCCGCAGGTTGCTGAAGTCGGCGCTACGCCGCAGGTTCGCGTAAGTTGGCGCTACGCCGCATGTGTGATGAGTTCTCAGTTTTCCCCACAGCCAGGCCCCCATGAAAGGTAGGCTGTCGGAAGTACGCGTTGGTGAGTACCACAAGGTTGAAACAGTATTACGGTGTTGTGCTATAACCTTTGTATAAGTGTCTCTCCGTCATAAAGCGTAAGCAGCGCCACGTCCCGTGGGCTGTGTTGTGTGTTCTCTTACAGGAGCAAAGAAGAAGGGCCTGTCGTCTGGCGGAAGCAGAGTATATAGCTGGTGAGCATAAAGGTGTTTCGTGTGTGTTCGTGGTGTATGTTGCCCCTCCCCCACTTCCCCTTTGGGCGTTTTCGTTCAGGGTCGCCCCTGGTGCTCCGCACCACTACGGGGGCACCCAGTCTGAGGCCACAAGTGCCAATGATGACCCTTCACTGAGCCCAGTGTAGGCCACCCCGGTGTAGTGTGCCCCCCCCCCCCCATTCGTTTCAGGTGACCCAGGAAGTTCTTCTCCGTGTCTGAACGTGTGCCAGTATCGTCTGAGCTACCACGACGGACTGAAGGTGGAGGACGGGAGGCGTGAGGTACGTAGGCCTGGTAAGTGAGCGATCCGAATTTTGTTCTCCAGGGCCCCACCCCCGTGCCTCTTACATGTATCTGGCACAGTGGGGCATATCTGACACTGTGGGGGCATATATGGCACTGCTGGGGGCATTTGTGTATCTGGCACTGTGGGGGCATTTCAGGCACTGTAGGAGCATACTGTATCTGTGTTACAATTCTGAGCACTCATGTTTTGTTATTGTTTAAATTACCTTTGCTTCAGTTTGTGGAACTACAGGTCACATCTAGCTCCTGCATAGTTGTCTCCCAGTGCCTTTGCTCCTGCACTCAGCAACTGACTTCACAGGTGTCTGGATTCTGTAATTACAGCTCGTTACCTGAAAACTACTATTCAGCTTGTCAGCCTGCTCAGTCTGCACTGCAGCTGCATGTTATATCAATTACTGGGGGCCTGTCTGGTGCTCACAACTGATTGGTCCAGCCTGTTCTTTTAAGCCTCTCAATCCCAAGAGGCTTTGGCAGTTATAGCTTCTCCATGTGGTGTTCTGCTCTCTGGTTCATCTCTGGTCTCAGTTCATCTGTCCAGTGGGTATTGCCTTGTTCCAGTATTGAATTCCAGCATCAACATCTTGCTGACGACTTTAGTCTGCCGACTGCCGTTACCCTGTCTCCAAGTGTCTGCACCCCAGTCCGTCCGTGTGCCGCTACCTCCTGTGTCACCCCTGGAGTGCCTGCTGCTGTTCCATCTCCACGGCCCCAGCATACCATCTGGCCGTGTGCACCCTGCCACCTTCTCCAATTCCTGTTTGTTCCTGTGTATCCCTGCGGTTGGTCATATACAACACCTCTACCATAACTCTAGTCCAGTTCAGGTATCAAGTGACCCAGATGGGGGGCCGCGACCTGCACGTCGGAAGCCGCGAAGCCCATATCGCCTTGCGGGTGTTAGGCGCGGCGGTCTTCGGCCGTGCCCTGACTGAGCAGCGGTCACGGCCGCCGCGCCTCTCTCCTTCCCTGTCCCCCGCACGGCGCCTAGCAACGCCAGGACGCCGTGCGCACGATAGCCGCCGGGTCTCAGGCAACGCAGGACGCCGTGCGTGCAGGGCCGCCGGGTGCATAGCAACGGGGACGCCACAGGTGGACCGCGTTCCCCGTTGCTAAGATTAGTTAATTAGGTTGCTCGTGCAGCAGGGCAGCAGCACGGCAACTAGTAATTAGGGGCTGGGGGCTGGTTCTGCTGGCCCTCCTGTTATTGGCCAGATGGACCTTTTTATGTGAGCCAGCACACTGCAGCCCCGCCGGTGATAGCTTCTTGTATGCTGTTCCTGCCTTGCAGAACTCTGTTCCTGTCAGCTGTGTTTGGTGATCTTGCTCCCTGCCCTCTGGTACTTTGGAGGTCCGAAGCCGGTCCTGGGAATCCTTCTAGTCCTTACGAACCTGTTGCTGTCATCTGGGGTTCTCACCCGGTTTCGTGAGTAGCGGCTTCTGCCGCGTGTTGCGGCCTATGCCGCTTAGTGTTTACTTCACTGTGAATCGGTGCATTTGCGGAGGTTCCCGCTTTCACTGTCCTCCCCGGAACTCGGCGGTGCCGTGTGGGGGAGTGGACAGTGGTTTCTTTGTAGTTCTTTTCCTTTGGCGGCGTGCCGCACATACGTTTAGTTTTTCGGTAGTTTATAGCCCCTAGCGTGGTTGTTTCAGTTAGAGGTCCCCTTGTTATTACCCTGTCTCAGTTCACGCCTTGTCTCTCTTTAAGACCTGAGGGGGCATCGGAGTTGGGCAGACCTAATCCGCCCTTCAAACGCGGCTGCCATGGGCCCAAGAAACCATAGTCGTTCAGGCGTGAATTGATAACACGGGTAAGACAACGGAGCTAGGGTGCTAGGGGCTATTTCCTTCCCATTTCCCAATCCCAGCATTCCGTCTTGGTGCTCAGGGCTCACTACATAAGATCTCCCCTGTCCTGAGCATCAGGACCGTAACAGCGGGGTTCCCTGGTGAAAACCTTCCGGCGTGTTAGACTCCGCGCCTCTGTTCTGGGTAACGTCAACCACTTGGTACCTGATCCCGAATTCCGGATTCTGCACCAGTTCCTGACATTATAACTGGCCCATCACTTCCTGGGCATGGACCCGTCACAGCAAAATCCGGCTCAAATCTTGGCTGGTCAAATACAAAATTTGACGCAGCAACTGCAAGATCTAAAGCTCAGAGTTTCCACCCAGGAAGAAACTAGCAGGTCATTGGTTGTAACCAGAGCTCCTGGGCCTGAACCAAAGCTGCATCTTCCAGATCGGTTTACAGGTGACCGGAAACAGTTCCAGAATTTCCGTGATAGCTGCAAGCTATATTTCAGACTCCGGCCATTATCGTCTGGTTCTGAGGCTCAGCGAGTAGGTATCATCATCTCCCTCCTGCAGGGGGAACCCCAGTCCTGGGCGTTCGGATTAAAAACGGAGAATCCCGCCTTGCACACAGTGGATGCCTTTTTTAGCGCCCTAGGAATTCTTTATGATGACCCGGACCGAGCAGCTTCTGCAGAGGCTCACTTACGAGCCCTGAGACAAGGGAAAAACACGGCCGAGGTATACTGCACTGAGTTTCGCAGATGGGCAGGTGATAGTGGTTGGAATGACCCAGCCCTCCGAAGTCAGTTCCGCTTAGGCCTCACTGAGCAAATTAAAGACTACCTTGTCCAGTATCCTACTCCTGAAACCCTGGACAAGCTCATGCAGTTAGCAATTCGAGTAGATCGTCGGATCAGGGAACGGAGGATGGAGAAAGGTGGAGGGTCACCATCTCCCTCAGCAGTAGCCTTGGAAGAAGCCGAAGATTCCAGTGAACCCATGCAGATTGGGGCCTTTCGTTTTTCTGCTCAGGAAAAATCTCGTAGGCGATCGATGGGCCTATGCTTATATTGTGGAGCAAAGGGTCATTTTGCTAATGTTTGCACCCTGAAGTCGGGAAAAGACAAGACCCAGGGGTAAAAGGGGAGTTACTCCTGGGTCTGGCTGGAATCTCTCCAAAAAATTCAGTCTTGCTTCCAGTTCAAATTAGTCTACCTACTCAGCAAGTTGCAGTCAAGGCTTTTGTTGATTGTGGTGCAGCTGCCAACTTTATGGATATCTCTTTCGCCCGGTCCTGGAACATTCCTATACTAAAGATGAAGCCTTCTGTGACTATTTGTGGCCTTGACGGTAATCCCCTCCTCAGTGGGCAAGTGTCTCAGCAAACTCCTCCTGTTCATTTAACTACTGGTCTTCTGCATTCGGAGAAGATTATTTTCCTCCTTGTCAATTGCCTCATGGAATCCATAGTCCTAGGGCTTCCATGGTTGAAATCCTATAATCCATCCATCTGCTGGAAGACAGGCGAACTCTTACAGTGGGGAACAGAATGTACAGGAAGATGTCTGTCCTTGCCAGTGCGATGCTCTCAAGTTATACCAGAGGGCTACCGACTCCATATCATTCATTTGCGGATGTCTTCTCCAAGAAAGAGGCGGACACTCTTCCCCCCCCCCCCCCCCCATCGACCTTACGACTGTGCCATCAGTCTGGTATCCGAAGATAAATTACCTAAGGGTAGATTAGATGCTCTTTCTTTGCCAGAAACTAAAGCCATGAAGGACTATATTCAGGAGAACCTAAGCAAAGGGTTTATTCGTCCCTCAAAATCACCAGTAGGAGCAGGATTCTTCTTTGTGGCAAAAAAGGACGGCTCCTTACGTCCATGCATTGATTATAGAGGACTCAACAAAATCACTGTTAAGAATTCTTATCCTTTGCCTTTGATTTCCGTGTTGTTTGATCAACTCCGGATGGCGGAAATCTTCTCTAAAATTGATCTTCGGGGGGCATATAACCTCATACGAATTAAGGCCGGTGACGAGTGGAAGACGGCCTTCAACACTCATTCCGGGCATTATGAATACCTTGTTATGCCATTTGGATTGTCAAATGCTCCTGCCGTCTTCCAAGATGTTATCAATGATGTGCTCCGAGAATTCCTGGGAAAATTTGTTGTGGTCTACTTGGATGACATCCTGATATATTCACTGTCACTTGAGCAGCATCGAGTCCATGTCCAGATGGTGTTGCAAAAGCTCCGGGAGCACCATCTATACGCCAAGTTAGAAAAATGTGAATTCGAAGTTAAGGAAGTCGCTTTCTTAGGATACATCATCTCTCCCAAGGGGTTCTCCATGGATCCCAGTAAGCTTCAAGCAATTCAAGATTGGGCACAGCCTACTAACCTAAAAGCTATACAACGCTTTCTTGGGTTCGCTAATTATTACAGGAGATTTATTCGTTCATTTTCAGACATTGTTGCACCTATTGTTGCTTTGACCAAGAAAGGTGCGGATCCGTCACATTGGTCACCTTCAGCTCTACAAGCTTATCTCAAGTTAAAAAAAGCCTTTATATCTGTACCTGTTCTTAGTCATCCAAATCCAGACCTGCCTTTTGTTATGGAAGTGGATGCTTCTGAAGTGGGAGTGGGAGCAGTCCTATCGCAGAAAGATCCAGTGGATTCTAAACTTCACCCGTGCTCTTTTCTGTCCAGAAAGTTCTCTCCTGCCGAAGCCAACTATGATGTTGGAAATCGTGAACTGCTTGCTATCAAGTGGGCTCTAGAAGAATGGAGGCGTTGGTTGGAAGGTGCGAGACACGTGATTACAATCCTCACTGACCATAAAAACCTATCCTATATTGAATCAGCCAAGAGACTGAATCCAAGACAGGCACGATGGGCATTATTTTTCACTAGATTCAACTATGTGATTTCCTATCGGCCAGGATCGAAGAATCTTAAAGCAGATGCCTTGTCACGAAGCTTCCTTCCAATTCAAAATTCATCCTGCTCTTCTGAACCAATTATTCCTGTTTCCAATATCTATGCTGGTCTTGCTCAAGATTTAGTCTCCCAGATTCAAGCCAAACAGTCTCTTGCACCCATGGGGACTCCCTCAAGACTCCTCTTTGTCCCTAAAGAGTACAGGAAAGCAGTTTTATCTGAATTTCATGTAAAAAGAGTCTCTGGGCATCCAGGGATTTCTAAGACTCTGGATTTATTGTCTCGCTCAGTTTGGTGGCCTTCTATGTATCAAGATGTTAGAGAGTACATTCTTGCTTGTGAGATCTGTGCTCAACATAAAACTCCTCGTAAAGCTCCCATGGGACATCTTACGCCTCTTACGGTTCCCTCAAGACCTTGGTCCCATATTTTTATGGACTTTGTGGTTGATCTTCTTAAGTCATCGGGGTACAATACCATTTGGGTTGTGGTAGACCGGTTCAGTAAGATGGCTCACTTTGTTCCTCTTCGCAAGCTCCCCAGTGCCAGGGAATTGGCAACCTTGTTTATCCAACATATCTTTACATTACATGGATTACCACAGGATATCGTCTCCGACAGAGGAACTCAGTTTATTGCTCAATTCTGGCGAGCCTTCTGTTCAGCCTTGGATATTAATCTTAGTCTGTCCTCTGGTTATCATCCACAATCCAATGGACAGACTGAGCGAGTGAACCAGTCTCTTGAACAGTATCTCCGTTGTTATGTTTCCAAGTACCATAACGATTGGGTGGACCATCTGGCATTTGCTGAATTTGCATATAATAATTCCAGTCACTCTTCTTCATCCATGTCACCCTTCTTTTGTCTCTCTGGGTTCCATCCTAGGTCTAACGCTTTTGACATCCTGCAGCAACAGACTTCTTCCCTTGATCCTGTAGCTCGTCTGAGGAAAATTTGGAGGAGAGTACGTCTGGCACTCAACCAAGTCTCTGTTCGTTCCAAACAATTTGCTGACAGACGACGAAGACCTTGTACTTTAAGAGTGGGTGACATGGTGTGGCTGTCCACTCGAAATATCATGTTACGCCAGCCCTCTCAAAAATTTGGGCCTAGGTTCATTGGTCCATTCCGGATTATTAGACAGATTAATCCAGTAGCCTTTCGACTCCTTTTACCAAAATCACTTAAGATCAATAACACTTTCCACTGTTCCTTGTTGAAACCAGCATTTGTGTCCCAGAGATTTAGAAGATCTCCTTCCAGAAGGCCTGCCGCTGTGTTAGTCCAAGGTCACAAGGAGTTTGTTGTGGAAAAGATTCTGGATTCCAAGTTCAGGAGGGGTCAAGATCATTTCCTCGTGCATTGGAAGGGTTACGGTCCGGAAGAGAGAACCTGGGTACCAGAGCGGTTTCTTCATGCACCCAGACTTAAGAGGTCTTTCTTCTGTGAATTTCCGGATAAGCCTGGTTCTAGGGGTTCTTAACCCCTCTTCAAGGGGGGGTACTGTTACAATCCTGAGCACTCATGTTTTGTTATTGTTTAAATTATCTTTGCTTCAGTTTGTGGAACTACAGGTCACAGCTAGCTCCTGCATAGTTGTCTCCCAGTGCCTTTGCTCCTTCATTCAGCAACTAAATTCACAGGTGTCTGGATTCTGTAATTACCGCTCGTTACCTGAAAACTACTATTCAGCTTGTCAGCCTGCTCAGTCTGCACTGCAGCTGCATGTTATATCAATTACTGGGGGCCTGTCTGGTGCTCACAACTGATTGGTCCAGCCTGTTCTTTTAAGCCTCTCAATCCCAAGAGGCTTTGGCAGTTATAGCTACTCCATGTGGTGTTCTGCTCTCTGGTTCATCTCTGGTCTCAGTTCATCTGTCCAGTGGGTATTGCCTTGTTCCAGCTGCAACATCTTGCTGACGACTTTAGTCTGCCGACTGCCATTACCCTGTCTCCAAGTGTCTGCACCCCAGTCCGTCCGTGTGCCGCTACCTCCTGTGTCACCCCTGGAGTGCCTGCTGCTGTTCCATCTCCACGGCCCGAGCATACCATCTGGCTGTGTGCACCCTGCCACCTTCTCCAGTTCCTGTTTGTTCCTGTGTATCCCTGCGGTTGGTCATATACAACACCTCTACCATAACTCTAGTCCAGTTCAGGTATCAAGTGACCCAGACGGGGGGCCGCGACCTGCACATCGGAAGCCGCGAAGCCCATATCGCCTTGCGGGGTTCCCTGGTGAAAACCTTCCGGCGTGTTAGACTCCGCGCCTCTGTTCTGGGTAACGTCAACCACTTGATACCTGATCCCGAATTCCGGATTCTGCACCAGTTCCTGACAATCTGACATGGTGGGGGCATATGTGTATCTGGCACTATTCGGGTCATATGTGTATCTGGCTCTCCCCATATGTATATCAGGCCACCATTTTCATTGGCCACGCCCCATGTGGCATTTGGCCACACCCATTTTTTTGGCATGCACGGCGAAGGCACGCGCACACAGTACCACTAAGACATTTTTTCTACTTACATGACTGGTGGGAGGGAGGGCATACTTTGTATAAATTGCACTTCTGAGGGCATTATATATAACTGGCACTAGTACAGGGGCTATTATGTGTATAACTGGCGCTACTACAGGGGCTATTATGTGTATAACTGGTGCTACCGTAGGGGCTATTATGTGTATAACTGGCGCTACCACAGGGGCTATTATGTGTATAACCGGCGCTACCACAGGGGCTATTATGTGTATAACCCGCACTACTACAGGAGCTATTATGTGTATAACCGGCGCTACTACTGGGGACATTATGTGTATAACCGGCGCCACTACTGGGGACATTATGTGTATAAACACACTACTATGCGCAGGGTCATGTGAATAAGATTGTGCTACTGTGTGGCGTAATTTGAAATGGGGGTACTATTGTGTGGCCACGCCACTTCCTTGTGAGACCACACCCCTTTTTGCAGCACGCTGTCCCTTTGTAAAATATGGGAGGGCGCAAATTTATCATTTGCAGGGGGCGCCGAACACCCTAGCACCGGCCCTGCCTATATGCCAGCGGCATACAGGTTAGCACCATTAGGACAGGCTCCCTGTTTCTGCAAGAGACACGTCACATACACTTCCACCTGTGCTTTTCACCATTTGATTTGCTTACAAAGGGGTATATTCAATTGAAGTCGAAAACTGCCGTCTGTCGAAAATACGTCAGTTTTCTACTTTTTAAGGTCGAATCCTGATTTGACCTATTCAATATATCCCTAAATTTTTCGACAAGTCGATGAATTCGACTTGTCGAAAAGCACGTGGATCAGCGGAATAGCTGCCGAACCACGTGCTTGTGTCCTTTTCGACCATCTCAGTCCGACATCAAAATGATGTCGGACTGAGATGCGGACCCAGAGGAGGAGAGGGGGGGGGGAGCCTCAGGGAGACGGGGGACAGCCGGCGGGCATACAGGGAGATCAGCGCTACAGTAGCGCTGCAGCTGGATGTCACTCAGCTGCCCGACCTCACAGCAGCTTCCACCCGGCTCCAGCACGCTGCTGGAGCCGGGTGGATGCTGCAGTGAGGTCTGGCGGCTGAGTGACATCCTGCTGCAGCACTACTGTAGCGCTGATCTTCCCTGTATGCCCGCCGGCTGTCCCCCCGTCTTTCTGCATCAGCCCCCGCTGTGTAGACTATCACAAACGATACCTCCCAACTGTCTGCTTTCAGCACATCACAAGGATGGGCTATTTCCTGAGCCCTTGTCACTGCTGTTGCCGCTTCATACATCTGGCTTACGTATGCGCATCCTGCAATGAGAACTTGGGCGATAACATCGTGCCCAGATCCCACTGCAAATACAGTGATTGATAAATGCCCCCCTAAATGAGATAAATTGTGACCCATTCTCTATATGGTGATTAATACTTTCATGTATACATGCAGTTATACAAACAAAAACAAATGTTTCCGCACCGGTATATGACTTAATCCCCATGTAACATATTAGTTTTAAAGTCTGTGTATATTTCTAAGGGGACGTGCTACCTGCTACCTAGGATACCTATATTACTATCAAAAAAGAAAAAGAGGTAGCATTGTGGTGCACATAGTCAAAAAAATAACTGTTTATTGGTAAATTAAAATGTAACTTTAATTATGATATTTTAAATAAACTCCCCACCTATCTAAAAAGCTAAATATTAAAAAATGTAGAGAATAGTAGGAAATCAAGTATTAAAATCTAGCGCTGGGGCACCTGATATAGCTCCTATTAATGCTCAATAATCGATCCAAATATCAATATTAATATTGTGTAGTGATGTGTAAATTATCACCACTGTGTATATTATAAAGTGGTCCACTGATTAACACCAACAGAAACAGAAGCGAAAAGCACTCCTCATATATTTAATCCATATTATCCTATAATTTGGGAGTGATTCATAAATGGGGATAGGTTTTCAAGTATTTATTTATCACTGAATAGTGAAATGAGATAATATGTCTCCCCCAAACACTGTTGCAAAAAATGTAACAAGCTGGATTCTCCACTATCAGGGAGTAACAGACCAGATCGCTATGACAATAATGTAACAAACGGCTCTGATTGGTCAGTACAAATTTTAACGGACACACATACCCCTATATAAACCCAGCGGACCCCACAGTCGGGTCAGCTCCATGATTAAGCTACGGGCGAAATGCGCATTGGAATGAGGCGCTGACGACCCGAGATATGCTCCTAATGATATTGTGTTAATAATATGTGTTAGTGTAATTAAAAGTGATCGAACTGAGGGTGCAAGTGTGAATGAAACATAACACTGTCCCCCCGAACACGAGACATATGATATTTCTAGTCTCTTCTATTGTGAGAGACTTATAACTGACTGCAACACCGTGCAGACCAGGACTGCTTAATGCCATTTCATTTAGTACGGCTAATGTGAACTCAGCTGATTGTTGCTAGTTCAATATATAAAGAAACACGGTTCAAGGGCGAGTGCAAACGTTTATGTAATATAGCATTGCTCCCAATACGAGATACATATCTATCTGAATCTTGCTGACTGTGAGAAAATAATAATTACTCATAACATTGAGCAGACGAGCACCTTTATCTAACATAACCAATGTGAACCTAATAGATTTTTGTTAGTTCAAGACATAAGGAGATATTGGTGACTGATTATTGTTCATATAGCTTTAATGATTGACGTGCATTGGAAATATAATCACGTTTAAATGGTGACCAAATCAGACGGTCCACCGCATACCCTGAAGAGTAACCAATTACACCTGATTAATTAATAACATTTACCATTTATATAACCTAATGGGTAACACATGAATGGGATGATAATCCCTTGTATCCATTTGGAAGAGAACTGGTAACACTTCAGTGAGATATGTAGAGTATTCCCCCTTAATCTTAATACAGATTCAAGTAGCATAAAGAAGAAAACACAATCAGTTGAGCTATTATTATTTCAATTTATCATTCTGTCATATTTTATGAACATAATCACCGGAATCCTACATTAGTTCACCTTGTTAGACGTCTAATGAGTATACTTATCTAGGTATTGTGAACGATCACAATTGCAGATCATGTTCTGCACCACAGCAGCTTATAGATAAAAGAGTGCACAGCCCATTTGTTACATTATTGTCATAGCGATCTGGTCTGTTACTCCCTGATAGTGGAGAATCCAGCTTGTTACATTTTTTGCAACAGTGTTTGGGGGAGACATAGTATCTCATTTCACTATTCAGTGATAAATAAATACTTGAAAACCTATCCCCATTTATGAATCACTCCCAAATTATAGGATAATATGGATTAAATATATGAGGAGTGCTTCTCGCTTTTGTTTCTGTTGGTGTTAATCAGTGGACCACTTTATAATATACACAGTGGTGATAATTTACACATCACTACACAATATTAATATTGATATTTGGATCGATTATTGAGCATTAATAGGAGCTATATCAGGTGCCCCAGCGCTAGATTTTAATACTTGATTTCCTACTATTCTCTACATTTTTTAATATTTAGCTTTTTAGATAGGTGGGGAGTTTATTTAAAATATCATCATAAAAGTTACGTTTTAATTTACCAATAAACAGTTATTTTTTTGACTATGTGCACCACAATGCTACCTCTTTTTCTTTTTTTGATAGTAATATATGTATACATGCAGTACCAGAACACATCTAAATTTTCATTATTTGAAAAACTTATGATATGAGATAAAAAAAAATATTTTTGTAACATTGAGTATCATGTGTAAAGGCATGGATTTTTTTTTCTTTGCATAATACTGCCTGCAGGTGTGCAGGGAGAGTTATGTTGCGTACACTCTGGCCGATATATCGGACGTTCTATTGAACGGCAATATATCGCGGGTCCGTCGGCCAGTGTGTTCGAGCGATATGTCTGTGAGGGATGCAGTCAGTTTACCTCCAATCAAAATCCCGACGTTCAAAATCCCGACACCAATTGACCAATGGTCAAAATCCCGACATGGACAAAATACCGACATTTAAAATACCGACAAGGTCAAAATACCGACATGTAAAATGCAGACAGGTCAAAATACCGACATGTAAAATGCAGACAGGTCAAAATACCGACATGAGTTTTTCATGATTTTTTTCATTGAAACCGACTTGTTCATACTTTACTATTTCAGTGGACCTGGAGGGGGAATATAATAGTGTGCCGAGCGCAACGAGGCACCGCGCCCGAAGCATGGCGAGTGCAGCGAGCCATGCGAGGGGACGCGGTACACTTTATATGGTGTCCATGTTGACTTATGTCGACATACACACAAAAAAAAAAACAAAAACCGCATGTCGGTATTTTGACCTGTCTGCATTTTACATGTCGATATTTTGACCTTGTCGGTATTTTAAATGTCGGTATTTTGTCAATGTCGGTATTTTGACCTTGTCGGGATTTTGACCATCGTCAATTGGTGTCAGGATTTTGAACGTCGGGATTTTGATTGGAGGTATTTCATACCGATCCCGTCTGTGAACGCCATTATTCACAGACATGTCATGTCGGTCCTGCAGCACAGCCGACAGCCAATATATCTAACAATATATGGGCGCATCCTGCTGCGTGTACGGGCGGTGAGTAAACAGCTGAACTGGGCGGGTGCATGTAAATACCAGACCACTTTGTGACGTCAGTCCCGACAGATCAGGCAGTGTGTATGTCAATTGATCTACAGATATTCAGTGCATCCGGAAAGTATTCACAGCGCTTCACTTTTTCCACATTTTATTATGTCACAGCCTTATTTCAAAATGGAATAAATAAATTTTTTCCCCCTCCAAATTATACACAAAATACCCCATAATGACAATGTGAAAAGAGTGTTTCTCTTCCGTCTTAGAGGATGCTGGGGCCCACATTAGCACCATGGGGTATAGACAGGTCCACTAGGAGCCATTGGCACTTTAAGAGTTTGAGAGTGTGGGCTGGCTCCTCCCTCTATGCCCCTCCTACCAGACCCAGTTTAGATAATGTGCTGGAGGAGCCGGTCACAGCTAGGGGAGCTCTGCAGAGCTTCTTTAGTAAAAGTTTATTTTAGAGTTTATCATTTTACAGGGAGGCTGCTGGCAACAGCCTCACTGCTTTGAGGGACTAAGGGGGGGGGGGGGAGGGGGGGGGTTAGTGTCCACCCTGCGGGGTCTGACCCACTATCTCCGCTGACAGGACACTGAGCTCCTGAGGGGATCGAACGTTCCCCACCACAGAGGATCGCTCACCCCGGCATCATGCCGCCACCCCCAGAAGAGGTGAGATATGGCGGCACAAGGGTAGGAGCGCAGCTCTGAGCAGCTGCGCTCCGGGAAGGCTCAGCGGCACACAGTGTTGGTGCTATGAGGGGCGTCCTGAGCCAGCGTCTTAATACCCTACACTGGTCACAGACACTAACCGGAGACTAAATCCCCAGGCTAGCGTCAGAATCCTCCATACTCAGACGCTCATAGGGGACGGAATCCCCCACCTAGCGACGGAGTCCTCAGGCCAGTATAAAGAATTTGTGCGGGAAGACGTACCATCTACAAGGGGCGGAGCCTCTCCTCAGAGCGGACCCAGCAGCGTCCAGCGCCATTTTCCTGCCTGCAGTTCCTGTACACAGACGCTAACAGAGCTGTCCCTCCAAGCAACTCCAGCTATCCTGTGCGGTACCAGGGGGTTGTAGAAGGGGGGGAGGTGGTGAATTACCGTATTTGCCGGCGTATAAGACGACTGGGCGTATAAGACGACCCCCCAACATTTACACTCAAAATATAGAGTTTGTTATATACTCGCCATATAAGACTACCCCCTCTTCCGCACACCTTCCACACACCAAATAAAACGTAAAAGAACATCAGATTTACATGCATATAGCTGCCCCAAGGTTTACACTTTTATACATTTCATACACACTCCTCGGCCCCCCGCCTTCTTAAGCATACCTTGATACTCCAAATCTCTTATAAGAGACATGTCAGTGCTGCCGCTGTCCTCCCTGCCTAACCGCCTGTCACTGCTGAATGTGACAGGCGGTTAGGCAGGGAGGACAGCGGCAGCACTGACATGTCTCTTATAAGAGATTTGGAGTATCAAGGTATGCTTAAGAAGGCGGGGGGCCGAGGAGTGTGTATGAAATGTATAAAAGTGTAACCCTTGGGGCAGCTATATGCAGTGGCGTCACAACGTGGGGGTGACACCAAAATGTCGGCTCCTGCTCAGTGACATGAGCCGGGTGCTGCACTGTAACAATACGTGCAGCACCTGGCTCCTGTCCCTGTGTAGGAGCCGGCACTGCATTCGAGAGAGACTTGCCACAGCACAGCTTCACCTGCCGGCAGCGCCGTACACTCACCGGACACAGGGGGAGTGGGGGGGGGGGGGGGGGCAGACAACATCTTCTTAACCCTCTGGATTGCTGAAAATGGGGTCCGTCCGCGAGGCCACGCCCCCTTATGCTAGGCCACGCCCCCATTTCACGACTTCCCGCACCGGGTGTCACCAGGGGCAGTGACGCCCCTGGCTATATGTATGCCTACGAAGTACACCCGGCGTATAAGACGACCCCCCACTTGGAGGCATGTTTTTCAGGGGGAAAAAGTCGTCTTATACGCCGGCAAATACGGTAGATATGTGTAACTATTAAAGTACACAGTGGGCGCTGGTAAGGGGTGTCCTTTATCTAAAACAGCACTGTGTGTGGATTGGCTCCTAGTGGTCCCCTCTATACCCCATGGTACTAATGTGGACCCCAGCATCCTCTACGGACTACGAGAAAATGATTTACTGGTAGGTAATTAAAATCCTATATTTTTAGATTTTTGCAAATTTATTACAAATAAAAAACTAAGAAATCACATGCAGATAAGTATTCACAGCCTTTGCTCAATACTTTGTTGATGCACCTTTGGCAGCAATTACAGCCTCAAGTCTTTATGAATTTGATGCCACAAGCTTGGCACACCTATTTTTAGGCAGTTTCACACATTCCTCTTTGCAGCACCTCTCAAACTCCAACAGGTTGGATGGGAAGCGTCTGTGCACAGCCATTTTCAGATCTCAACAGAGATTTTAAATCAGATTCAAGTCTGGGCTCTGGCTGGGCCATTCAAGGATATTCACAGAGTTGTCCTGAAGCCACTCCATTGATATCTTGGCTGTATGCTTTGTCCTGCTGAAAGATGAACCGTCGCCCCAGTCTGAGGTCAGTCTGCTCTGGAGCAGGTTTTCATCCAGGATGTCTCTGTACATTGCTGCATTCATCTTTCTCTCTATCCTGACTAGTCTCCCAGTTCCTGTCGCTGAAAAACATCCCCACAGCATGATGCTGCTACCACCATGCTTCACTGTAGGGATGGAATTGGCCTGGTGAGCGGTGCCTGGTTTCCTCCAAACATGACGCCTGGCATTCACGCCAAAGAGTTCAATCTTTATCTCATCAGACCAGAGAATTTTGTTTCTCATGGACTGAGAGTCCTTCAGATGCATTTTGGCAAACTCCAAACAGGCTGCCATGTGCTTTTTACTAAGGAGTGGCTTCCGTCTGGCCACTCTAGCATACAGGCCTGATTGGTGGATTGCTGCAGAGATGGTTGTCCTTCTGGAAGGTTCTCCTCTCTCCACATAGGAATGCTGTAGCTCTGACAGAGTGACCATTGGGTTCTTGGTACCCTCCCTGACTAGGGCACTTCTCCCCCGATCACTCAGTTTAGACAGCCGTCCAGCTCTAGGAAGAGTCCTGGTGGTTCCGAACTTCTTCCATTTATGGATGATGGAGGCAACTGTGCTCATTGGGACCTTCAAAACAGCAGATACTTTTCTGTAGCCTTCCCCAGATTTGTGCCTCGAGGCAATCCTGTCTCGGAGGTCTACAGACAATTCCTTTTGACTTCATGCTTGGTTTGTGCTCAGACATGCACTGTCAAGTGTGGGACCTGACATTCACGCCAAAGAAGTTTTATATATTAATATATATATATATATATATATATATTTATTTGGAAAGGGGGGGATAGGGGTATCTGCGACTAGCAGTGTCTAATATATTAATAAAAAATGAAGAATATTATGATACGGTTTATATAAAAATAACACAATATTTATTTATACAATTTAAGACATGATGTTGGATAAAAAGTATATGGAGAGTAAAAGCCTAAAAAAATTTTTTTATAAAAATTACAAGGTACAAAAAAGAAAAAAATGACTGAATGGCTATGTGCAATTTAGCTAGAACCCAGGATAAAAAAAAAAAAAAATTCATTAATCTAAAACCTATAATATAAAACTGATGTTGGATAAAAAGTATATGGAGAGTAAAAGCCTAAAAAAATTTTTTTATAAAAATTACAAGGTACAAAAAAGAAAAAAATGACTGGCTATGTGCAATTTAGCTAGAACCCAGGATAAAAAAAAAAATTCATTAATCTAAAACCTATAATATAAAACTGATATATATATTTTAGAGATAAGAGAGTAGAGGTACACCCAACGCGTTTCGTCCTTAAGACTTCATCACCCCTTGATGAAGTCTTAAGGACGAAACGCGTTGGGTGTACCTCTACTGACTCTCCATCTCTAAAGATAAGCACTACTCTCTTATCTCTAAAATATATATATCAGTTTTATATTATAGGTTTTAGATTAATGAATTTTTTTTTTTATCCTGGGTTCTAGCTAAATTGCACATAGCCATTCAGTCATTTTTTTTCTTTTTTGTACCTTGTAATTTTTATAAAAAAAAATTTTTAGGCTTTTACTCTCCATATACTTTTTATCCAACATCATGTCTTCAATTGTATAAATAAATATTGTGTTATTTTTATATAAACCGTATCATAATATTCTTCATTTTTTATTAATATATTAGACACTGCTAGTCGCAGATACCCCTATCCCCCCCTTTCCAAATTTTAAACTCCAAAGGCAGCTTATCCCTGCCTAATATTTAGGGGCTAGCTGACACCTTATATCTATAAAGGAGTGTCTTTTATTAAAGTATTTCACTATATTATTCTATCTGCTCACATCCACCTGTGGCGCCGTACCCCCACTGCTCAAACATATATATATATATATATATATATATATGTACATACACACCAGCGCTGGCTGCTTACATACCTCCCAACATGACCCTTTCCAGGAGGGACACAATACTCTGCTACTGGACGTCTCTCTTAATGTATGATTTCCGCCACCTGTGTTGAACAGGGTAATGGATAAGAAAGGTGTTTCAGCACAGGTGATGGCAATCATACATTAAGAGGGAAGTCCAGGAGCAGAGCATTCTGTCCTTCCTGGAGAGGGTCATGTTGGGAGGTATGTGTTTATGAAAAGACAGAATGGCTTGTATAAATAGGATTTTAATTACCTACCGGTAAATCCTTTTCTCGTAGTCCGTAGAGGATGCTTGGGTCCATATTAGTACCATGGGTATAGACGGGTCCACCAGGAGCCATTGGCACTTTAACAGTTTAATAGTGTGGGCTGGCTCCTCCATCTATGCCCCTCCTACCAGGCTCAGTCTAGAAACTGTGCCCGAGGAGATGACATACTTCGAGAGAAGGAATTACACAGATAGTGGCGAGATTCATAACAGCTCACACAACAGGCAAATCCGGCCAACATGCCGGAAAGATTCAGCAACAACTGAAAACAGTAAATAACACAGAACTTACCTAGGAACCAGGCAGTACTGAACTATAAAACCAATGCAGGAAAACACAGCGCTGGGCGGGCGCCCACCATCCTCTACGGACTACGAGAAAAGGATTTACCGGTAGGTAATTAAAATCCTATTTTCTCTTACGTCCTAGAGGATGCTGGGGTCCATATTAGTACCAAGGGGATGTACCAAAGCTCCCAGTACGGGAGGGAGAGTGCGGAGGCTCCTGCAAGACTGCTTGACCAAACTTGAGGTCATCAGAGGCCAAAGTATCGAACTTGTAAAACGTGTTCGACCCAGACCAAGTAGCTGCTCGGCAAAGTTGTACAGCCAAAACACCCCGGGCAGCCGCCCAGGAAGAGGCCACTTTACGAGTAGAGTGGGCCTTTACAGATCTTGGACACGGCAATCCTGCGGTAGAATATGCATAGATAGCGAACCTGATCCAGTGTGAAATCGACTGCTTCGAAGCAGGACACCCAATTTTCTTGGGATCATAGAGGACAAATAGAGAGTCAGTTTTTCTATGACAAACTGTCCTCTTCACATAAATCTTCAAAGCCCTCACAACATCCAAGGCCTTTGAAGCAATTGAGTTAGTAGCCACTGGCACCACAATAGGTTGGTTGATATGGAAAGCCAATACAACCTTAGGCAGGAACTGTGGACGAGTCCTAATTTCCGATCTATATTCATGGAAGATCAGATAGGGACTTTTACAAGATAAAGCCCCCAATTCCGACACACGTCGGGCAGAAGCTAAGGCCAACAAAGTGACAGCCTTCCACGTGAGAAACTTGATATCAGCCTCTTGTAGAGGCTCAAACCAAGCTGATTGCAGGAACTGCAACACCACATCAAGATCCCAGGGATCCGTTGGCGCCACAAAGGGAGGCTGGATGTGCAGAACCCCTTTCAAAAAGGTCTGAACCTCAGGGAGGACAGCCAATTGTTTTTGGAAAAAGATGGACAAAGCAGAGATCTGGACCTTGATGGAGCCCAATCTCAGTCCCATATCCACACCTGCTTGCAGGAAAAGGAGAAAACGTCCAAGTTGAAACTCCACCGCAGGAAATTTCTTGGACTCACACCAAGAAACATATTTTTTCCAAATGCGATGGTAATGTTTAGACGTTATCCCCTTCCTAGCCTGTATCAGGGTAGGAATGACCTCACTCGGAATACCCTTCCGAGCTAATATCTGACGTTCAACCGCCATGCCGTCAAACGTAGCTGTGGTAAGTCTTGATAAGCGAACGGCCCCTGCAGTAGCAGATCCTCCCGAAGAGGTAAGGGCCTTGGATCCTCCAGCAGAAGATCCATCAGGTCCGCATACCAAGCACTCCTTGGCCAGTCCGGAGCAATGAGGATTGCCAGAACCTTTGTTCTTCTTACTAGGTGAAGAACCTTTGGTATCAGAGGAAGTGGAGGGAACACATACACTGACGTGAACACCCACGGTGTTACCAGTGCATCCACCGCCACTGCCTGTCGGTCTCTCGACCTGGAACAGTACCTCCGCAGCTTCTTGTTGAGGCGGGAGGCCATCATGTCTATGTGAGGAACCCCCCACCAACCGGTTACCTCCTCGAACACCTACGGATGGAGGCCCCACTCTCCTGGATGGAGAACGTGTCTGCTGAGGAAGTCTGCTTCCCAGTTGTCTACACCCGGAATGAAGATTGCTGACATCGCCACCGTGTGTCTTTCTGCCCAGAGGAGGATTCTTGACACCTCTGACATGGCAGCCCTGCTCTTCGTTCCGCCTTGTCGGTTTATGTAGACCACTGTGGTCACGTTGTCCGACTGCATCTGAACAGCCCGATCCTGTAGAAGGTGTGCTGCTTGCAGAAGGCCGTTGTACACTGCTCTTAGTTCCAGAATGCTTATCGGGAGAAGGGACTATTGATCTGACCACCTTCCTTGGAAGGATTCCCCCTGAGCAACTGCTCCCAAACCTCTTAGACTGGCATCTGTGGTTAGAAGGATCCAGTCCAGAACTTCGAACCTTTGGCCTTTCAGAAGGTGCGGTAGTTGTTGCCACCAGAGGAGCTAAATCCTGGCTTTCGGTGACAGACGTATCCTCCGGTGCATGTGTAGGTGAGATCCCGACCACTGGTCCAAGAGATCCAGCTGAAAGGATTGAGCATGAAACCTTCCGTACTGTAGAGCCTTGTAGGAGGCAACCATCTTCCCCAGAAGGCGGATGCACTGATGAACCGACACCCAGGCTGGCTTCAAGACATCCCGAACCATTGTTTGGATCCCAATGCTTTCTCAACTGGGAGAAACACCCTCTGCACTTCTGTGTCTAGGATCATCCCCAGGAAAGACAGCCTCCTTATCGGCTCCAGATGAGACATTGGAAGGTGCAGGATCCAACAGTGCTCCTTGAGCAGATGTGTCGTGAGAGCAATGGATCGCAACAACTTCTCCCTGGACGACGCCTTGATCAGGAGATAATCCAGATACGGAATTATGTTCACCCCTTGCTTGCGTAGGAGAACCATCATTTCCGCCATCACCTTGGTGAAGACCCTTGGTGCTGTGACGAGGCCAAACGGCAGAGCCTGAAACTGATAGTGATCATCCAACAGTGCAAACCTGAGGTATGCCTGATGTGGGGACCAAATGGGAATGTGGAGGTACGCATCCTTGATGTCCAGGGACACCAGGAACTCTCCCTCCGTCAGACCTGAAATGACAGCTCTCAGAGACTCCATCTTGAATTTGGACTCCCTGAGGTAGGGGTTCAGAGATTTCAAGTTCAGAACTGGTCGTACTAAACCATCCGGCTTCGGTACCACGAAAAGGTTCGAATAGTAACCTTTGTTCCACTGATGAGGTGGAACTGGAACAATCACCCTGGATACCACCAATTTTTGAATAGCTTCCAGAAGAATTGTTCTGTCTGCCGGCAGAGCTGGCAAGCCTGAGTTGAAGAAATGGTGAGGTGGGAGATCTTGAAACTCCAGCTTGTATCCTCTGGACACTATATCCAGTACTCAGGGGTCCAGGCCCGACGACACCCAGACGTGGCTGAAATGCCGGAGTCTTGCCCCCACTTGACCTTCCTCCAGGCCTAGCTGTCCCCCGTCAAGCAGAGGACTTTGGGGTATCAGTAGCAGGCTTCTGGTTCTGGGAGCCAGCGGGAGCAGGCTTCTTTCCTTTCGCACGACCACCTCTGAAGAAGGTGTTTGAAGGCTTGTTCTTTCTAGGCCTCGCGGGCCGAAAGGGCTGTGACGTGGCTGGTGCAAAAGGCTTCTTCATAGCCGGTGCAGCTGAGGGGAATAAAGGAGACTTACCAGCAGTAGCCGTGGCAATCCACACATCCAGCGCCTCCCGAAAGAGAGCCTGACCTGTATACGGTAGGCCCTCCACGCTCTTCCTGGATTCCGCGTCCGCAGACCATTGGCGCAGCCAGAGACCCCTGCGAGCTGAGACGGACATGGAGGAGATCCCCGCAGCCATGGAACCCAGGTCCTTCATGGAGTCTGCCAGAAACCCTGCAGAATCCTGAATATTACGTAAAAATAAATCTATGTCACCTTTATCCATCGTAGTCTATTTCTCCTGCAGAGTGATTGACCACCTGGCAATAGCCTTAGAAATCCAAGCACAGGCTATAGTTGGCCGCAGTATAGCCCCTGAAGCCGTGTAAATGGATTTTAGTGTAGCATCCACCTTGCGATCTGCCGGGTCCTTCAACGCGGTAGATCCCGACACTGGTAAGGTAATACCGCCTGTTTGGACAGCCTAGATACAGAGGCGTCGACTATCGGCCGGAGACTCCCACTTTTTCTATCTTCCCCTGGGAAGGGAAAAGCAACCAAGACCCTCTTTGGGATCTGGAATTTTTTCCCCGGATTTTCCCCAGCTTTTTCAAAGATAGCATTTAATTCCTTAGATCAGTGGTTCCCAAACTTTTTTGAATCACGGCGCCCTAGAGTATCAGAATTTTTATCACGGCACCCCTAGTCCAAAAGTTTCTAATTGGGAAATTTATAAAAAATATGAAATTAAGTAAATTATGTTTATATGTCATACTTAGGTTCAGTTATGTGGTGAGGGACAAGATTTGCTTCTGTTTGTACACATATTTTATGACTGGCAGCCACAAGTACTAGTTTTTCCTATTACATGGATAATAAATATTTTGAATTGGTTCTGGACCACCAACCCGAGGCACCCCTGCAAGTGTCCCGCGGCACCCCAGGGTGCCACGGCACACAGTTTGGGAACCACTGCCTTAGATGCTGGGAAAGTGGGGGGGGGGGGGGGGGGGCTTTTTACTGTCTATGAAAAATGCCTCCTCAACCTGCTCAGGAGTTGTGTCAGTAATGTGTAAAACATCCCTCACAGCCTCAGTCATCAACTGCACCCCCTTAGCTAGTGATGCCGTCCCCCACGACACATCGCCATCAACGTCTGCAGTGTCAGAATCGGTTCCGTGTCATCCTGCATAATCTTGGCAAGTGCACGTTTGTGAGAATGTACCGCAGGGGACCCAGAGGAAGCAGTATCAGACCATTCAACCATAGAGGATTGCAGTACCTAAGTGGCATGCTCAGTTCTAGCAGCCCTATCTTAAATCTGGGAAATAGTCCCCCTAAGAGAGGCTAACCATTCCAGCTCTCTAACTGGAATCTGCGCTACAACAGTGAAATCCTGATTACATGGGATGGGATCTTCCTAGGAAGATAAATCCTCTGCAGCATATGAAACAGAGTCTCTAGACATGTTTGCAATATCACACCAATCACCCAACATACACACAGGGTACTGGGAAGACAGATTTTCCCCCAAGAATGGCAGAGAGACACAGAGATTGGAGCCAACCCACACACAGCGCTATTATAGGTATAGGGAGACCCCAAACCAGCGCTGACTGTGTCCCTTAATAGGTGTGACACAGCCTTTACACAGCCTCCCCTCCCTTCTACAACCCCCTGGTACCATACAGATAGCTGGAGGTGCTCTGGAGGGACTGTTCTTCCACTGGCAGTGTGTCTGCAGGCAGGAAAATGGCACTGAACGCTGCTGGGTTCGCTCTGAGGAGAAGCTCTGCCCCCTTAATGGCGCTGTCTTCTCGCTCTTCTGAGATTATACTGGCCTGAGGATTTTGTGCTGGCTGGGATCCGCAGACCCCGACAGGCTTGATTTGGTCAATGTAGGGTCAGGTACTGGCTCAGGGCGCCCCTCGCTGCGCCACACCAAAGTACCTCTGAGCCGTCCGGGAGCACAGTTAATACTGCGCTCCTACCCTTAAGCCGCCATCTTCACACTGACCCCACGCTTGTAAAGGGCGGACAGTGACTCACTCGCCACACTTCAGCTCTGCAAGGGGGTGGCGGCTGGCTGCTGGGGTGAGCGTTCCCCCGTGGCGGGGCGCGATCTGTCCCCTCTGGAGCTCAGTGTCCAGTCAGCGTAGACAGTGGCTCAGACCCCGCAGGGCAGACACTGCTCACCCCCTCAGTCCCTCGTTGCAGGCAGGCTGTTGCCAACAACCTCCTGTAAAAAAATAAACTCTAAAATAAACTTTTTCTAAGAAAGCTCTGTTCACACTATTAAACTCTTAAAGTGCCATTGGCTCCTGGTGGACCCGTCTATACCCATGGTACTAATATGGACCCCAAGATCCTCTAGGACAGGCTTTTTCACACTAGTGTGCCGTGACCAGTTGCAAGGTGTGCCGCGGAGCCAGAGCAGCTTCCTGCACCTTCAGAGTGAACTGTTGGCCCGGGCTCTTCTTAGAGGATAAGTCGCGCTCCGGCCATTATGTATGCCTTGAAGACGCGGCGGTGTGATATCATAGGTCACGGCCGCAGCGTCTCACTACCCAGCCAGCCCACCCACCTGCATACACATCTTCCAGTTCCTGCCTGCATACACAGCTTTCCTTGCCCACCCACAGAGCCGGCCTTAGGCATAGGCAAACTAGGCAAATGCCTAGGGCATTTGGTATGCTTAGGGGCACCAGCAGCTTCTGCTGATTAAAATTATATAGCGAACAAAAGATTAGCAGAACTGCTACTAAATAATTTGCTGTAGTTTCTGAGTAGCTCCAGACCTACTCCTAGACTGCGATCACCTCAGTCCGTTTAGTTCCTGGTTTGACGTCACAAACACGCCCTGCGTTCGGCCAGCCACTCCCCCGTTTCCCCAGCCACTACTGCGTTTTTACCTGGCACGCCTGCGTTTTTTAGCACACTCCCTGAAAACGGCCAGTTTCCGGCCAGAAACACCCACTCCCTGTCAATCACACTACGATCACTCGAGTGTTGAAAAAACGTTGCTCAAGCTTGTGTAAATCTCCAAAGTTTTGTGTTAAATTACTTAGAGCATGCGCATATGCATTTTTGCAGTTTTTCCACTTGATCGCTGCACTGCGAAAATCGTCAGCGAGCGAACAACTCGGAATGACCCCCATTTGCCACCACCGGTCAGTTGTCGTTCTCCCTGTCCCTTAGTGGCAGGGGTTGTTCATAGTGGATTACTGCGAATACTGAGCAGTGGGCGGTCGGGCAGGTGTGAATATGGGTGGGCAGAGCCGGCCCTAACCAATATGATGCCCTAAGCAAGATTTTGGCTGGTGCCCCCTAGCACCGCCGCTAGTTCTGCAGGAGATGCCTGGCATGAGTCAGCTGGCAGCTCTGCTAACGTCGGGCGCATTTTGTTTATGAAAATGCATCTTATTTGCATTACTATGTGGCTAGGATACACAAGCAGCTTCTGCTGATTAAAATGATATGCAGCATGCCTATATTCTGTGTGCGACTGTGGCTGTATCTGCATACGAAATGCTACATTGCAGTGTATTCCTAGAAATCACTGTAATGTAGCATTTCGTATGCAGACACATTCACTCCTGCCCGACCACCCACTGCTCAGTATTCGCAGTAATCCACTATGAACAACCCCTGCCACTGAGGGACAGGGAGAACGACAGCTGACCGGTGGTGGCTAATAGGGGTCATTCCGAGTTGTTTCGCAGTGCAGCGATCAAGTGGAAAAATGGCAAAAATGCATATGCGCATGCGCTAAGTAATTTAACACAAAACTTTGGAGATTTACACAAGCTCGAGCAACGTTTCTTCAACGCTCGAGTGATCGTAGTGTGATTGACAGGGAGTGGGTGTTTCTGGGCGGAAACTGGCCGTTTTCAGGGAGTGTGCTAAAAAACGCAGGCCTGCCAGGTAAAAACGCAGTAGTGGCTGGGGAAACGGGGGAGTGGCTGGCCGAACGCAAGGCGTGTTTGTGACATCAAACCAGGAACTAAACGGACTGAGGTGATCGCAGTCTAGGAGTAGGTCTGGAGCTACTCAGAAACTGCAGCAAATTATTTAGTAGCAGTTCTGCTAATCTTTCGTTCGCTATTCTGCTAAACTAAGATACACTCCCAGAGGGCGGCGACCTAGCGTTTGCAATGCTGCTCAAAGCAGCTAGCGAGTGAACAACTCGGAATGACCACCAATATTTGTTATTTTTTTTCTCTTGTGGGGAACAACAGGATTTAAGTGGGGAGAATAAGGATTTATGAGGGGAACAACGTGAATAATTCATGTGGGGAGCAATATGATTTATGTGGGGAGCAATGTGATTGTTTTTTCTGTGTAGGTCAATGTATGTGTGGATTTTTGTTTTACTATGAGGGCCAATGTCTGTTTTTTTTTTTCTGTTGGGAACTGATGGTGTGCCTTGGCAATTTTAAAATATTGTTCGGTGTGCCGCGAGTAAAAAAAAGGTTAAAAATCACTGCTCTAGGACGTAAGAGAAATATAAATGTAACAAATTTATTAAACTTACACACAATAAAAAAAGATAGCAATAAAAGCGATATTGTAAAGAATACACTGGGGTATATTTACTAAAATTCGTATTTGTACCGATTTGGAGAGCTATTCATCACGAATGACATCGAATGTGTGAATTTGCAACTTTTTGAAAATTTTACGCCTCATTTACTCAGCTGTCGTATTTGTATTTTTCGTGTTTTACGATGTCGATGTCATTCGTGGTTTTGTAAGCTAGAATGCAGCCGATTTAGTGGTTTTGCGGCCGTGTTATGAGGTTTTTTTTACGACTGCGTCACATTTCTGTTACAGCAGTGTTTATCCGTTCCCGGACGCATTTTTTTTCTAAGTTTCGTTTTTGTCACTCGTCCGTGATTGGTTTGATTCGTGATGGAGGAGTGTCTGTGCACATTACTATAAAAACGCCCCAAACCGTCCGAACCTCGTGGGTTTAGCTAGTGGAGAGGTGAGAGGAAGGTGTGTTAGGAGATGGAGAGTTTTTTGGAGTTTGTGGAGGATTTGAGGAGGTTATTTTCGATTGTTGAGTGCTGTACTGTGTGTGTAAGTAGTCTTGTCATACTTGTTGTGTAGTTATTTAAAAGTCTGTCTAGTTTTTTGTCATTGTTTTTTTTTAAAGTCTATTGTCATTGTGAGTGAGTGTGTGTGTGTGTGTGTGTGTGTGTGTGTGTGTTAGAGATGAGCGGGTTCGGTTCCTCTGAATCCGAACCCGCCCGAACTTCAGGTTTTTTACACGGGTACGAGCAGGCTCGGATCTTCCCGCCTTGCTCGGCTAACCCGAGCGCGCCCGAACGTCATCATCACGCTGTCGGATTCTCGCGAGGCTCGGATTCTATATAAGGAGCCGCGCGTCGCCGCCATTTTCACACGTGCATTGAGAGTCATAGGGAGAGGACGTGGCTGGCGTCCTCTCCATTTAGAGAAGAGAGAGACACAGTATTTTCGGGGAGCATTATTAGGAGGAGTACTACTGTATACTATAACTATACTACTTGCTGAAGTGATATATATAGATTAGATAGTGTGACTGTAACTAAGTGTATTATCTGACTTGTGGGGGAGACACTGACAGTGGGGAGCAGTTAGAGTCTGAGAGCAGGACTCAGGAGTACATATAACGTACAGTGCACACTTTTGCTGCCAGAGTCAGTGCCACACTGCCATTGTTGTGACCACACTGACCACCAGTATAATAATATATTTTGTGATTGTCTGCTTAGGCCTCGGAGTACTAGTTGCAAGTTGCAACGTGACCTGTCCTGAAGTGACCACCAGTTTAATAATCAATCACCACCAGTTTAATATATATATATATATATATATATAATTGTATATAATATATATATATAATATTGTATACCACCTACCCGTGGTTTTTTTTTTTTTCATTCTTCTTTATACATACTACTATAGTAGCTTACTGTAGCAGTCTGCGGTGCTGTGCTGAGCTGACAGTGTCCAGCAGGTCCGTCATCAGTCATCATTACCTAATAAATATCTACCTGTCCGGCTGCAGTACTAGTGATATTATATATACATACATATATATATTGATTTCATCTCATTATCAATCATCCAGTCTATATTAGCAGCAGACACAGTACGTTAGTCCACGGCTGTAGCTACCTCTGTGTCGGCACTCAGCAGTCCATCCATAATTGTATACCACCTACCCGTGTTTTTTTTTTTTTCGTTCTTCTTTGTACATACTACTATAGTATAGTAGCTTACTGTAGCAGTCTGCGGTGCTGCTGAGCTGACAGTGTCCAGCAGGTCCGTCATCAGTCATCATTACCTAATAAATATATTATCTACCTGTCCGGCTGCAGTACTAGTGATATTATATATACATACATATATATATTGATTTCATCTCATTATCAATCATCCAGTCTATATTAGCAGCAGACACAGTACGTTAGTCCACGGCTGTAGCTACCTCTGTGTCGGCACTCGGCAGTCCATCCATAATTGTATACCACCTACCCGTGGTTTTTTTTTTTCTTTCTTCTTTGTACATACTACTATAGAGTATAGTAGCTTACTGTAGCAGTCTGCGGTGCTGCTGAGCTGACAGTGTCCAGCAGGTCCGTCATCAGTCATCATTACCTAATAAATATATTATCTACCTGTCTGGCTGCAGTACTAGTGATATTATATATACATACATATATATATTGATTTCATCTCATTATCAATCATCCAGTCTATATTAGCAGCAGACACAGTACGTTAGTCCACGGCTGTAGCTACCTCTGTGTCGGCACTCGGCAGTCCATCCATAATTGTATACCACCTACCCGTGTTTTTTTCTTTTCTTTCTTCTTTGTACATACTACTATAGTATAGTAGCTTACTGTAGCAGTCTGCGGTGCTGCTGAGCTGACAGTGTCCAGCAGGTCCGTCATCAGTCATCATTACCTAATAAATATATTATCTACCTGTCCGGCTGCAGTACTAGTGATATTATATATACATACATATATATATTGATTTCATCTCATTATCAATCATCCAGTCTATATTAGCAGCAGACACAGTACGTTAGTCCACGGCTGTAGCTACCTCTGTGTCGGCACTCGGCAGTCCATCCATAAGTATACTAGTATCCATCCATCTCCATTGTTTACCTGAGGTGCCTTTTAGTTGTGCCTATTAAAATATGGAGAACAAAAATGTTGAGGTTCCAAAATTAGGGAAAGATCAAGATCCACTTCCACCTCGTGCTGAAGCTGCTGCCACTAGTCATGGCCGAGACGATGAAATGCCAGCAACGTCGTCTGCCAAGGCCGATGCCCAATGTCATAGTACAGAGCATGTCAAATCCAAAACACCAAATATCAGTAAAAAAAGGACTCCAAAACCTAAAATAAAATTGTCGGAGGAGAAGCGTAAACTTGCCAATATGCCATTTACCACACGGAGTGGCAAGGAACGGCTGAGGCCCTGGCCTATGTTCATGGCTAGTGGTTCAGCTTCACATGAGGATGGAAGCACTCAGCCTCTCGCTAGAAAACTGAAAAGACTCAAGCTGGCAAAAGCACCGCAAAGAACTGTGCGTTCTTCGAAATCCCAAATCCACAAGGAGAGTCCAATTGTGTCGGTTGCGATGCCTGACCTTCCCAACACTGGACGTGAAGAGCATGCGCCTTCCACCATTTGCACGCCCCCTGCAAGTGCTGGAAGGAGCACCCGCAGTCCAGTTCCTGATAGTCAGATTGAAGATGTCAGTGTTGAAGTACACCAGGATGAGGAGGATATGGGTGTTGCTGGCGCTGGGGAGGAAATTGACCAGGAGGATTCTGATGGTGAGGTGGTTTGTTTAAGTCAGGCACCCGGGGAGACACCTGTTGTCCGTGGGAGGAATATGGCCACTGACATGCCTGGTGAAAATACCAAAAAAATCAGCTCTTCGGTGTGGAAGTATTTCAACAGAAATGCGGACAACAGGTGTCAAGCCGTGTGTTCCCTTTGTCAAGCTGTAATAAGTAGGGGTAAGGACGTTAACCACCTCGGAACATCCTCCCTTATACGTCACCTGCAGCGCATTCATAATAAGTCAGTGACAAGTTCAAAAACTTTGGGTGACAGCGGAAGCAGTCCACTGACCAGTAAATCCCTTCCTCTTGTAACCAAGCTCACGCAAACCACCCCACCAACTCCCTCAGTGTCAATTTCCTCCTTCCCCAGGAATGCCAATAGTCCTGCAGGCCATGTCACTGGCAATTCTGACGATTCCTCTCCTGCCTGGGATTCCTCCGATGCATCCTTGCGTGTAACGCCTACTGCTGCTGGCGCTGCTGTTGTTGCTGCTGGGAGTCGATGGTCATCCCAGAGGGGAAGTCGTAAGACCACTTTTACTACTTCCACCAAGCAATTGACTGTCCAACAGTCCTTTGCGAGGAAGATGAAATATCACAGCAGTCATCCTACTGCAAAGCGGATAACTGAGGCCTTGGCATCCTGGGTGGTGAGAAACGTGGTTCCGGTATCCATCATTACTGCAGAGCCAACTAGAGACTTGTTGGAGGTACTGTGTCCCCGGTACCAAATACCATCTAGGTTCCATTTCTCTAGGCAGGCGATACCGAAAATGTACACAGACCTCAGAAAAAGAGTCACCAGTGTCCTAAAAAATGCAGCTGTACCCAATGTCCACTTAACCACGGACATGTGGACAAGTGGAGCAGGGCAGGGTCAGGACTATATGACTGTGACAGCCCACTGGGTAGATGTATGGACTCCCGCCGCAAGAACAGCAGCGGCGGCACCAGTAGCAGCATCTCGCAAACGCCAACTCTTTCCTAGGCAGGCTACGCTTTGTATCACCGGTTTCCAGAATACGCACACAGCTGAAAACCTCTTACGGCAACTGAGGAAGATCATCGCGGAATGGCTTACCCCAATTGGACTCTCCTGTGGATTTGTGGCATCGGACAACGCCAGCAATATTGTGTGTGCATTAAATATGGGCAAATTCCAGCACGTCCCATGTTTTGCACATACCTTGAATTTGGTGGTGCAGAATTATTTAAAAAACGACAGGGGCGTGCAAGAGATGCTGTCGGTGGCCAGAAGAATTGCGGGACACTTTCGGCGTACAGGCACCACGTACAGAAGACTGGAGCACCACCAAAAACTACTGAACCTGCCCTGCCATCATCTGAAGCAAGAAGTGGTAACGAGGTGGAATTCAACCCTCTATATGCTTCAGAGGTTGGAGGAGCAGCAAAAGGCCATTCAAGCCTATACAATTGAGCACGATATAGGAGGTGGAATGCACCTGTCTCAAGCGCAGTGGAGAATGATTTCAACGTTGTGCAAGGTTCTGATGCCATTTGAACTTGCCACACGTGAAGTCAGTTCAGACACTGCCAGCCTGAGTCAGGTCATTCCCCTCATCAGGCTTTTGCAGAAGAAGCTGGAGACATTGAAGGAGGAGCTAACACGGAGCGATTCCGCTAGGCATGTGGGACTTGTGGATGGAGCCCTTAATTCGCTTAACAAGGATTCACGGGTGGTCAATCTGTTGAAATCAGAGCACTACATTTTGGCCACCGTGCTCGATCCTAGATTTAAAGCCTACCTTGGATCTCTTTTTCCGGCAGACACAAGTCTGCTGGGGTTGAAAGACCTGCTGGTGAGAAAATTGTCAAGTCAAGCGGAACGCGACCTGTCAACATCTCCTCCTTCACATTCTCCCGCAACTGGGGGTGCGAGGAAAAGGCTCAGAATTCCGAGCCCACCCGCTGGCGGTGATGCAGGGCAGTCTGGAGCGACTGCTGATGCTGACATCTGGTCCGGACTGAAGGACCTGACAACGATTACGGACATGTCGTCTACTGTCACTGCATATGATTCTCTCAACATTGAAAGAATGGTGGAGGATTATATGAGTGACCACATCCAAGTAGGCACGTCACACAGTCCGTACTTATACTGGCAGGAAAAAGAGGCAATTTGGAGGCCCTTGCACAAACTGGCTTTATTCTACCTAAGTTGCCCTCCCACAAGTGTGTACTCCGAAAGAGTGTTTAGTGCCGCCGCTCACCTTGTCAGCAATCGGCGTACGAGGTTACATCCAGAAAATGTGGAGAAGATGATGTTCATTAAAATGAATTATAATCAATTCCTCCGTGGAGACATTGACCAGCAGCAATTGCCTCCACAAAGTACACAGGGAGCTGAGATGGTGGATTCCAGTGGGGACGAATTGATAATCTGTGAGGAGGGGGATGTACACGGTGATATATCGGAGGATGATGATGAGGTGGACATCTTGCCTCTGTAGAGCCAGTTTGTGCAAGGAGAGATTAATTGCTTCTTTTTTGGTGGGGGTCCAAACCAACCCGTCATTTCAGTCACAGTCGTGTGGCAGACCCTGTCACTGAAATTATGGGTTGGTTAAAGTGTGCATGTCCTGTTTATACAACATAAGGGTGGGTGGGAGGGCCCAAGGACAATTCCATCTTGCACCTCTTTTTTCTTTAATTTTTCTTTGCGTCATGTGCTGTTTGGGGAGGGTTTTTTGGAAGGGACATCCTGCGTGACACTGCAGTGCCACTCCTAGATGGGCCCGGTGTTTGTGTCGGCCACTAGGGTCGCTTATCTTACTCACACAGCTACCTCATTGCGCCTCTTTTTTTCTTTGCGTCATGTGCTGTTTGGGGAGGGTTTTTTGGAAGGGACATCCTGCGTGACACTGCAGTGCCACTCCTAGATGGGCCCGGTGTTTGTGTCGGCCACTAGGGTCGCTTATCTTACTCACACAGCTACCTCATTGCGCCTCTTTTTTTCTTTGCGTCATGTGCTGTTTGGGGAGGGTTTTTTGGAAGGGACATCCTGCGTGACACTGCAGTGACACTCCTAGATGGGCCCGGTGTTTGTGTCGGCCACTAGGGTCGCTTATCTTACTCACACAGCTACCTCATTGCGCCTCTTTTTTTCTTTGCGTCATGTGCTGTTTGGGGACGGTTTTTTGGAAGGGACATCCTGCGTGACACTGCAGTGACACTCCTAGATGGGCCCGGTGTTTGTGTCGGCCACTAGGGTCGCTTATCTTACTCACACAGTCAGCTACCTCATTGCGCCTCTTTTTTTCTTTGCGTCATGTGCTGTTTGGGGAGGGTTTTTTGGAAGGGACATCCTGCGTGACACTGCAGTGACACTCCTAGATGGGCCCGGTGTTTGTGTCGGCCACTAGGGTCGCTTATCTTACTCACACAGCTACCTCATTGCGCCTCTTTTTTTCTTTGCGTCATGTGCTGTTTGGGGAGGGTTTTTTGGAAGGGACATCCTGCGTGACACTGCAGTGACACTCCTAGATGGGCCCGGTGTTTGTGTCGGCCACTAGGGTCGCTTATCTTACTCACACAGCTACCTCATTGCGCCTCTTTTTTTCTTTGCGTCATGTGCTGTTTGGGGAGGGTTTTTCGGAAGGGACATCCTGCGTGACACTGCAGTGCCACTCCTAGATGGGCCCGGTGTTTGTGTCGGCCACTAGGGTCGCTTATCTTACTCACACAGCTACCTCATTGCGCCTCTTTTTTTCTTTGCGTCATGTGCTGTTTGGGGAGGGTTTTTTGGAAGGGACATCCTGCGTGACACTGCAGTGACACTCCCAGATGGGCCCGGTGTTTGTGTCGGCCACTAGGGTCGCTTATCTTACTCACACAGCTACCTCATTGCGCCTCTTTTTTTCTTTGCGTCATGTGCTGTTTGGGGAGGGTTTTTTGGAAGGGACATCCTGCGTGACACTGCAGTGACACTCCTAGATGGGCCCGGTGTTTGTGTCGGCCACTAGGGTCGCTTATCTTACTCACACAGTCAGCTACCTCATTGCGCCTCTTTTTTTCTTTGCGTCATGTGCTGTTTGGGGAGGGTTTTTTGGAAGGGACATCCAGCGTGACACTGCAGTGACACTCCTAGATGGGCCCGGTGTTTGTGTCGGCCACTAGGGTCGCTTATCTTACTCACACAGCTACCTCATTGCGCCTCTTTTTTTCTTTGCGTCATGTGCTGTTTGGGGAGGGTTTTTTGGAAGGGACATCCTGCGTGACACTGCAGTGACACTCCTAGATGGGCCCGGTGTTTGTGTCGGCCACTAGGGTCGCTTATCTTACTCACACAGCTACCTCATTGCGCCTCTTTTTTTCTTTGCGTCATGTGCTGTTTGGGGAGGGTTTTTTGGAAGGGACATCCTGCGTGACACTGCAGTGACACTCCTAGATGGGCCCGGTGTTTGTGTCGGCCACTAGGGTCGCTTATCTTACTCACACAGCTACCTCATTGCGCCTCTTTTTTTCTTTGCGTCATGTGCTGTTTGGGGAGGGTTTTTTGGAAGGGACATCCTGCGTGACACTGCAGTGACACTCCTAGATGGGCCCGGTGTTTGTGTCGGCCACTAGGGTCGCTTAGCTTAGTCATCCAGCGACCTAGGTGCAAATTTTAGGACTAAAAATAATATTGTGAGGTGTGAGGTATTCAGAATAGACTGAAAATGAGTGTAAATTATGGTTTTTGAGGTTAATAATACTTTGGGATCAAAATGACCCCCAAATTCTATGATTTAAGCTGTTTTTTAGTGTTTTTTTAAAAAAACACCCGAATCCAAAACACACCCGAATCCGACAAAAAAAATTCGGTGAGGTTTTGCCAAAACGCGGTCGAACCCAAAACACGGCCGCGGAACCGAACCCAAAACCAAAACACAAAACCCGAAAAATTTCCGGCGCTCATCTCTAGTGTGTGTGTGTGTGTGTGTGTTTGGTGTGTGGTGTGTAGTGGTAGTGGAGTAGTGTCTTTACTGGTTTTTTTTCTCAGTGTTCTTTGTTGTTTGTCCTGATTATGTCCCAGAGGTGAGTGTGGTGGAGGAGGTGAGTGAGAGGGAGGAGGTGAGTGAGGTGGAGGAGGTTAGTGAGGTGGAGGGGGAGGTTGCTGCTGCGGCCTCCAGTGATAGAGATGGTGTTGTGGCTCCGCAGCCACGCACCACTACAAAGACTGGCCGCAATGTTAAATTTAGCTACGCTGAAAATATGGCTTTGGTGCGGGAGCTGATGAGGCATCATCGGCAGTTGTTTGGCCATGATGCTGCAAAGGTGTCGTCACGCAGGAAAACTGTTCTGTGGGGGAAGGTCGTTGCGGCTGTGAATAGTGAGGGTGTGGTGAGGCGGACCGAGGACACGTGTCGGAAGCGTTTCTACGACATAAAGCGCCGTGTCAAGGCGAAGATGGCCAAGGAGGCTAAATCAGCCCACCAAACCGGGGGGGTGGACACCCCTTCCGAGCGTCTTATCGGGATTGGGAGGAGCCTGTGCGTACTCTCATTCCGCCAGAAGTGGTTGGTGCGACTCATGTCCGGGGATTCGGATCGGCCAAGGCAGGATGGTGAGTTATTTGTCTTGTTGGTTACACAATTTAAACATCTGTGCTTTGTCCTTAGTTGTCTGAAATGTCTTAGAGCTAATTGTGATTGTAAGTTGGTTCATTCTTCTAATGTGTTGGTGATGTAGTACAGGCCTGGCCAACCTGTGGCTCTCCTGCTGTTGTAAAACTACAAGTCCCATCATGCTTTGCCACAGTTTTTGTATTATGGAATGCTAAAACTGTGGCAGGGCATGCTGGGATGTGTAGTTTCGCTACATCTTGAGAGCAACAGGTTGGCCAGGGCTGATGTAGTGTTAATATCAAATATGTATGTTTTTATCCTTTGTATACTATTTTTTGCTTGTTGCCTTGGCCTTTTTCTGGTGTTTTAAGTCCAAAGTAAATGTTTGTTGGTGTATTTTAAAGAAGTGTGATGAATATGTTTTATGCTAAGTTTTTTAAAATTACTATTTCATAGGATTTATGTTTATTGTGTGTTGCTCTGGGTTGTCCTTTGTGTGCTTGATGTGTTTTTTAAAGCATATTTGGTTTTCATGTTTAAATTTTTTTGTAGATATTTGTGGCTAGTGTTTGCTTGTTAGCTTTAAAAATTGGTACCTTAGCGTGCAATATTGTGGTTGTGTCAAACTATGTTGTTTGGGTTGTAAGTAGTATAATATTGTGCATTATGCGCCTTTGTGTATGGATTATTTGGTGAAATTGTTTCTTATTTAAGGTATACACACCCAATGAAGTCAGGCAGAAAAGCATAAGCATCGTTTAGTTTACTTCTCATCAGGTACCACATATGTTTACATAACAATAAGGAATTTGCATAAACATATAAACAAAATAGTATGTTCATAAGGACAATCTTTATATTTTTACAGTACGAAAGAGAAGCAGCACAGCCAGGCCACATCCCACACTGCTAAGAGATGCAGATGGTGGTAATGCAGGTAAGATTTTACTGTAAACACATATTGTGCAAACTCATAGAAATACAAAATGTTAATGTTTCTCTTATCACATAGGTTCTTCTTCTGCAAATCTCCCTCCACTAAGGCGCCCATCACAGGGCTCGGTTACTGTGGCTACGAGGCCACCCAAGAGACGCCGTCTTGAGGCTGAATCAGCAGCACCATCATCACCACCCCAACGGCGCATCTCCGCAGTGTCGTCCCTGCCACCACAAGCAATTTTGGCCAGTCCACAAAGCGAGGATCCACAATCACCTCAGCTGTCTGGTGAGTAAACATAAAAGTTAATTGTAAATAAGTTTAAAAACAGTGTGGTAGATGTACTAACCTGGAGAAGGCATAAGGAACTGATAAAACCAGTGATATGTGCAAGGTGATAAAGGCAGCAGCCAAACAGATCCTAACTGTGAAATTACAGATTTGAGCCGTTTGGCTTGTGCCTTTATCACCTTGCACATATCACTGGTTTTATCACTTCCTTATGCCTTCTCCAGGTTAATACATCTACCACAGTGTTTGTGCACAGCCAAAAATAATGTGTAACAAATATGAATTCATCCTTGTAATAATCACCAACAGCAAGTACATGTGGGTATTGTTTTTTTTTTGTTTGTTTCATTTTCAGATGTTATGTTGGCCATAGCAACCAAGTTTTATTTTTTTTTAATTTGCTAGAAACAGCTACATAAATGTTAACTATAATCCAATTGTTTTGCATTGCCAACATCACCAGTTCTATACATAGGCCACCTTAAGACATTTTCAATCATTTTAAAAGATTTCATTTTATTTCACTATATTTGTTAAAGTTTTGGCCAGACCACTGACTGCCTTGAACAATGTATGAGTGTATTGCTCAACACATTTATTGTATTGTGTGTGTTTATCAAAAGGAAGGTTCATACACAATATGTAAATGTAGTAATTTGTAATTGTTAGAGTTCTTCATGTTAGCACATTAATTATGGCTCAGAGTCCAACAATTCCCTCAAACATTTATCAACTGAGTATGGAACGTTAGAAGCTACATATTTCCACAAAAATGTGAGCTACAGACTTACTTTTATGCCACAATCTATTGATCATTTCCAACATGAATAGTAATAAGTAATGCATGTTGACGTAAAGCTATAAAAAGACCAATGCCAAATATTGACTAAATAGTGGCTATCTTCAACCCCATACAGAACCACCCATCATGGCCGAGGATGGCCAGCAGGAAAGTGACCAGCAGGATACCTACACACTATACCTGCAGCCCATCGATCCTACCCAGCCAACCACGCCGCAGGACATAACCCAACCACCCCAAACATCCCACAGCTCCCAATTGAGCCCAACACCACCCCAGCAAGAAATGGCCCCCGAGTTTTGGAGCAGTTGGGCCACACAACAGGCGCAACACTATGCCTGCCTGAACACCCACACCCAATACCTTGCCAGTCTGCCCCATCATCTGCCTCGACTCAGTCGGAACTCAGGCAGACTGATAGTTCAGGTTGGCAGAATTGCCAATTCAATGGAGCAGATGAGGGCAGACAACAGCCAAATGCAAGCCAATTTACTCCGAATCATGGATGAACAACAGCGGCAGCAACAAGCCCTCACTCAAATTATTCAACACAACCAACTCATAAACGAAAACCTCTCCCGAATTATTGCCAACAACACTGTCGCAAATACACAGCTGACTGCAAGCATAAACAACCTGAGCCAAAGCCTTAATGTGTTGGCATCACAACAAATAAGCTCAAGCTCGGGAACAACCACACCAAGCCAGACCCCAGTTACCTCCCCAGTTAGACGCTCCAGCAGAACAAGGACCAACGAACCAGGCCAATCCTCTGCACCCAGCACACAAAAAAAAAAAAAAATTGATGAAGGCTGCAGCAAATAGTTGTTTACAAATAAAGTTTTGGCAATTGTTCCCCAAAAAATGCCTGTGTTCAAGGTAAAAAAAAATTCACACGCAATATGTGTATTGTCTAATTTGCTAATGAGTGACAGTGTGTTATACATTTTTTTGCCTAACTGTAAACAACATGAGAAATAACAAACAATAACGCTACACAAACAGAATACACACCTACAAAACATTTTAGAATAGTGGTTAGGCAAGGTTATTTTTTACTAAATAATACTTACCTATAAAATAACGCTGAATCACTTCTTGCCTTACCTGCCTCCCTACATCTGTACTCACACTGTCGCCAGATGTTTCTAACTCACCTACTTGCTGACTGTTTTCTTCATCAACAACATGTGGCAGATGTTGCCGCAAACACATGTTATGAAGAAAACAGCAGCAGAACATAATCCTAGTCACCTTTGAGGGACTATACAACAAAAGCCCGGCAGACTTATCCAGACACCGAAACCTAGATTTCAGCACCCCAAAACATCTTTCTATCACATTCCGCGTGGACTTATGTGCATTATTATAATTGTGTTCAGCAGGAAAATCAGGTTGGGACAATGGAGTAAGGAGCCAAGAGTAGCAGCCATAACCACCATCACCTGAAAGACAGATATAGGCAACATTAGGACATGTGGATTATGGTAAATAACATACAAAAATGAGGAGGTTGAAGTTAGCACACATACACACAACACACTTGGAACATACCCAGCAGCCAGCCATCAGGCATTTGTCCGTCCTCAAACTTATCGAAGAGGGATGACTGACTGAGGATGAAGGAGTCATGGCAGCCACCAGGGTAACCCGCAACAACACTCATAATTTTTAGATTTACATCACAAACCACCTGGACATTAGTGGATTGGCCCAGATGTCTATTGGTATAAATATATTGCCTGCCCCTAGGTGGTCTCAGCTCAACGTGTGTGCAATCTATGGCACCCAGCACATTGGGCATGCCAGAAATCTCATAGAAAGCTACCCTGACTGCATGCCACTGCGACTCCAGGGTAGGGAAGCAGATAGAGGCATCTATGTGGGGTTCCAAGACATCCAAAACCTGAGTGGACATTACAAAATATAAGGTGAGTGTCATGACCTCTAATCAGTACAATACTGTGTTATATTACATAACAGAAGCAACACTTAGACATAGACGTGTATGTATGTTTTAACTCACCTGAATTACATATTTCTAAAAGGTGGGCTGTGAGATACCAATTACATCGCCAGTCACAGCCTGGAAGCTACCAGTATTCATAAAGTGCAACACAGCCAGGAGTTTGTGCAGGCCTGAGACAGAGCGAGAGCGTGCTGTCTCAGGGTCTAGGTCCAGTTTGACAAGGTCATACAGATGGAAAATGTTGTTTCTATTTAGCCGGAACATCTGTATAACCAGGTCATCGGCCAATGCGTTCAATTTTAAACGCCCCCTAAAAAAACGAGGCCTGCGCAGCCTCCGCGGCACCTGTACAACTTGCTGACCATGTTCACTTTCCTGGCCCTGGTTTTTTGTAGCCTCATGGAGCAGTCACAGGTATCCCCCAGCAAACAAAAAATCTGTACTACACACGGCAGCAGCCATTTCAGAGTGAGAGTTGCTCAAAATGTGCTTGGGTCCCTTTTAAAGGGCCAAAAATTCAGGTGTGAGTAATGTATAATTGGAAACACATGTAAACACGCTTCTCAAAAGCAGGTCTACTTTTTTTTAGGCTTTTTTTACGATTTGTATTTTTGCACGGCCGCAAATGCATTTTCATGGTAGAGATTTCAAATATGAATGCTTAGTAAATAACCGAGTTCTATATCTAAACAGCCGCGTTTGACCGATGGTGTATTCATTCGTATTTTTACTACACAGCCGTAATAAAAATACGAATGCCCTAATCACTGCCGTGATTTTAGTTTAGTAAATTCCCGAGATGACACTTTGAAGAAAAAACACCATCTCGGTCAAAATCGGGACCTTAGTAAATTTACCCCACTGTCTCTGTGTTTGTAAGGGTGGATTGCCACAGATATAGATGAATTGGCTGACTAGGACTTGATTATAAATCTGATCAGGTCTAAACTGCGCATGTGTATGCACCGCAATGCGCAGGCACGTCACACGGGTACTAAGTGTATCACTGCTCAGCGATGGGATTGTGCGAAGAATCCATTCGCACAGGTGTTCGCAAGGAGATTGACAGGAAGAAGCTGTTTGTGGGTGTCAACTGACCGTTTTCTGGGAGTGGTTGGAAAAACCCAAGTGTGTCCATGCGTTTGCAGGGAGGGTTCCTGACGTAAATTCCGGACCCGGACAGGCTGAAGTGATCGCAGTGGCTGAGTAAGTCCTGGGCTACTCAGAGATTGTACAAAATCTGTTTGTACAGCTCTGCTACACATGCGTTCGCACACTTGCAAAGCGAAAATACACTCCCCTATGGGTGGCGACTATGCGAACGTAGGACTGCAAAAAAAACCCTAGCGAGCGAACAGGTCTTAATTAGGCCCCACGTCCAATCAACTGAATTTACCACAGGTGAACTCCAAATAAGCTGTAGGAAGATCTCAAGGATGATCAGTGGAAACAGGATGCACCCGAGCTAAATTTTGAGCTTTATGGCAAAGGCTGTGAATACTTATGTACATGTGATTTCTTAATTTTTTTATTTTCAATAAATTTGCAAAAATAAAAAATAAAACTTTTTTCACGTTCTCATTATGGGGTATTGTGTATAGAATTTTGAGGGAAAAAATTAATTTATTCCATCTTGGAATAAGGCTGTAACATAACAAAATGTGGAAAGTGAAGCGCTGTGAATACTTTCTGGATATACTGTATCTATCAGTGTGTATCCAGCATTAGATTTTATGTGGGTTATATTGTTTCTGTGCATGGTAAATACTGGCTGCTTTATTTTTATTCTGCAATTTAGATTTCACCCAAATCTAACTCTCTGTGCATATGTTACATCTACCCCACCTGCAGTGCAGCATGGCTTTGCCCGGCTGCTCTATAATTTGCTTTTTTAATTACAAACATGAATCGAGACATTTTTCCCCATGCACATTTGACAAATATGAATGCATATTTTGGTCCTGATTCAGTTATACGCCATGCCGATTTGTTCACAGATGGCCAATGTTTTGCTACATGAATAACCTCAGAAAATTTTATTACGTATTTGTGAACTGCGATTGCATTAGCATACACAGTTACGTACTACATCATAATGATCTGAGAATACTGCTTGGCACTTGCAGGTCTGGCTGGAGACCTACCAGTGGGAGACACACACTGCATTGGACTGAAATAAGTTTTCTCTTACGTCCTAGAGGATGCTGGGGTCCACATTAGTACCATGAGGTATAGACGGGTCCACCAGGAGCCATTAGCACTTTAAGAGTTTGAGAGTGTGGGCTGGCTCCTCCCTCTATGCCCCTCCTACCAGACTCAGTTTAGAAAATGTGACCGGATGAGCCGGTCACACCTAGGGGAGCTCCATAGAAGTTTCTCTGTGTTTTTTATTTTATAGAGTTTAGGCACAGGGAGGCTGCTGGCAACAGCAGTCAGAAGTCTGTCAGGGATCCCAGATCACTGCCAGCAGTTATTCCTGAGGTCAGTATAAAGAATCAGAGAGCGGGAAGCAACGCCATGGAAGGTGGCGGTGCTTCACCTCACAGCGGACCCAGCAGCGTTCAGCACCATTTTTCCTACATGCAGAGACACTGACAGGGAGAGCTGTTCCTCCTCATCAACTCCAGCTATCGTGTATGGTACCAGAGGGTTGTAGAAGGGGGGGAGGCGGTGTATATACTGTGTAACCTATTAAGGTGCACAGTAAGCACTGGATAGTGATTTTCCTATATCTAAAAAGCGCTGTATGTGGGTTGGTTCCAGTCTCTGTGGCTCTCTTGGCATCCTTGGGGGGAAACTCTGTCTGCCTTTTCCGTGTGTGTGTGTGTGTGTGTGTGTGTGTGTGTGTGTGTGTGTGTGTGTGTGTGTGTGTGTGTATAGGGACTCTGTGTCATATGCTACAGAGGATATGTCCTCTCAGGATGATCCCATTCCATGTAATCAGGATTGCACTGTTGTAGCATAGATTCCTGCTAAGGAGCCTGAGTGGGTAGCGCAAACTGAGACAGCAATTCAGGTTTTGCAAAACTCTATGGCTGTATGGTCCGGTTCTGTTCCTCCAGTGCCTCCTAGCATACACTACCAAAAACGTGCTCTTGCCAAGATTATGCAAGATGACACGGATACCGATTCTGACACGGCAGACGGTGAGGGGGATGTGCTGAGGGGAGCGGCATCTCTTGCAAAAGGGGTGCAGTTGATGATTGAAGCCATTAGAGATGTGTTGAATATTACTGACGCAACACCTGAGCAGGTTGAGGAGGCTTACTTCACGGAAAATAAGAAAGCCTCGCTAACCTTCCCTGCGTCTAAAGAATTAAATGCTATATTTGAAAAATCCTGGGAAAACCCAGAAAGGTTCTGGTTGCTTTTCCCTTTCCTGAGGAGGATAGAAAGAAAATGGGAAAACCCACCCACAGTTGACGCATCTGTTTCCAGACTGTCAAAGAAGATGGTTTTATCTTTTAACGATCTACTGCGTTAAAAGAACCGGCTGATCGCAAAATTGACACTACGCTTAAATCCATATACACGGCTTCAGGGCCGATATTGCGACCTACTATTGCCTGTGCATGGATCTCTAAAGCTATATATAGTAAAGTGGTCAGGCACGTTACTTGAGGAATTGGATTCAATGGATAAAAGTGACGCTGAATTGTTTTTACGTAACATACAGGATTTTGCAGGATTTATGGTGGAATCCATGAAAGACCTGGGTTCGATGGCTGCAGGGATATCTTCCATGTCTGTCTCGGCTCCTCAGCTACACCTGCTACGAAGAAACCTTTTTCTTCATTCCCATCACAGTCCTTTCGGACAGCAAAAACAAAAAAGGCCAAGCCTTCTAACACCTTCTTTAGAGGAGGTCGTGCAAAATCCAAAAAAACTGCTACTGCAGGTTCCCAAGACCAGAAGTCTGCTTTTGGTACATCAAAATCCTCAGGATGATGGTGGACCGCACAGCCTGGAGGAAGGGCCGGTGGGGGCGAGGCTCAGATGGTTCAGCCACGTGTGGGTGTCGTCCGGCCTGGACCCCAGGGTGCAGGATATTGTGTCCCAGGGGTACAGACTGGAGTTTCAAGAACACCCGCCTCACCGATTCTTCAAACCAGGCTTACCAGCTTTACTGGCAGACAGGGCTGTCCTACAGGAAGCCATCCAAAAATTGGAGAAGTCAAAGGTCATTGTCCCAGTTCCACCTCAGATGCAAAACAAGAGTTACTATTCAAAGCTTTCGTGGTTCCAAAACCGGATGGTTCGGTCAGGCCAATTTTGAATTTGAAAATGTTGAACCCCTATCTGAGGGAGTTCAAATTCAAAATGGAGTCTTTGAGAGCGGTGATCGTAGGTCTGGAAGAGGGGGAGTTCCTGGTATCCCTGGATATCAAGGATGTGTACCTCCACATTCCAATTTGGCCGCCGCATCAGGCTTATCTCCGATTCGCACTGTTGGACTGTCACTATCAGTTCCAGGCACTGCCATTCGGCCTCTCCACGGCACCGAGGGTGTTCACCAAAGTGATGGCAGAGATGATGGTTCTCCTCCACAGGCAGGGAGTGAACATAATTCCATTCCTGGACGATCTGCTGATAAAGGCAGTGTCCAGGGAGAAGTTGTT